>NC_057408.1:9395526-9503127 GCF_019320065.1 Cervus canadensis
CCAGTTTCTCCCATTGCCTCACCTTGTAGACTTGAGTTTTTCTTTAATTTTGGTTCTGAGTTCTCATTTTAATAACCAGTTTGTCTGCTGCGGTTGATTCATGAGGCCCGCCTTGCGCTTTTGTGTAGTCTTCTCAGTGAACCTGAGCACCCAGATCCAGGCCCTGCTGCCCTCAGAGGATTCTGATCTGCATGGCTGACAGCTGACACCTCGCTTTGTGAACCTCCTAGGTGCTCTAGTCCTACTGTTTGTCTGACGTTTGCACAGAATGTGCAGTCAGCATAGACCATGAACCACATCTCCACCCTGGGAGTTGCCAAGGCCTTGCTGTTATTGGGAGCCTGACTTCCAGCAGTCTTTGTCCTCGTGGGCAGGTCGAATTCCAGGTGTCAGCACCACCCTGGCCTTACTTCCAGTAAACCTCCATACTTCCCTGATGGATGCTCAGTGTATGTCAACAGAGTTTCTAAAGCTTCAACAGTTGTATAGTCTTTCCAATAAATTTAATCTCTGAATTATCTTTCACCTTTCATCCCCATCCTTCTTAGGGTGCAGTGTGGTACACATTAGATGCTTAATTCATGAAAGAAAAGAAAGAAAGTGAAAGTCTCTCAGTTGTGTCCGACTCTTTGTGACCCCATGGACTATATACAGTCCATGGAATTCTCCAGGCCAGAATACTGGAGTGGGTAGACTTTCCCTTCTCCAGGGGATCTTCCCAACCCAGTGATTGAACCCAGGTCTCCTGCATGGCAGGTGGATTCTTTACCAGCTGAGCCCCAAGAGAAGCTTAATTCATGACTATTGACAATAAATGAATCAGGAGCCTGAGGGCCACACACTCTAATCTTAATTTGGGTTCATAGAAGGTCACTTAAACGTATGTGTCTTATCAGTGAAGTGGGGGCAATAATATTTGATTCCAGTGGTATGCCCACCAAAATAGGCACAGACATCTATCTCTATAAGGTTAATAATATTATATTGATCAAATATTACATCAGAGACTGCCCAAGCGTAAGACTGCTATGATCCAGCCATGGTTTAAGCTTTTCTTTTCGCTTGTCTTCTCACCCACATAAAAATGCCTGCACAAATTGGTATAGAGTGCCATGTCCTATAAAAAAATATTGCAGTGCACAGGACTGTCAAGTATGTAGATTTTCTTTGTCATTTATTGAATAGAAAACATGAGCTAAAAATACCACTTATAAACACACTGTTATATTTAAAATAGATAACCAACAAGGACCTACAATGTAGCACAGGGAACTTGGCTCAGTATTCTTTAATAACCTAGATGGGAAAATAATTTGAAAAGTATTAGATACATGTTTGGGTTTCCCAGACTGCGCTAGCGGTAGAATCCACCTACCAATGCAGGAGATGCAAGAGACGCAGGTTCAGTCTCTGGGTTGGGAAGATCCCCTGGAGGAGGAAATGGCAACCCACTCCAGTATTCATGCTGGAAAATTCCATGGACAGAGGAGCCTGGTGGGCTACAGTGCATGGGCCGCAAAGCATCTGACGTGATTGAGCAACTGAGCACATGCATATACACAGATACATGTATATGCATATATATACACACGAACATATACACACATGTACATGTACATCCATTGTATCACTTTGTTGTACATCTGAAACTGATACAACATTGTAAATCAACTATAATCCAATATAAGGTAAAAATTAAAAGATAAAACAAAAATGCCAGTTGTAAGTCTTTATGAAGTAGTTTTCCAGATCAATAAGAGTAAGGAAAGACACATTAGTTTTAAAAAATTGAAAATTTCTATAAGCCTGTGTACCCTCACATGCGATGGTGTGGTCAGTCACCCAAAGCCAGACATTCTGGAATGTGAAGTCAAGTGGGCCTTAGAAAGCACCACTGTTAATAAAGCTAGTGGGTGTGATGGAATTCCAGTAAAGCTATTCAAATCTCTAGAGGATGATGCTAACAAGATGTTGCATTTAATATGCCAGCAAATATGGAAGACTTAGCAGTGGCCACAGGACTAGAAAAGGGCAATCCTCATTCTACTTCCCAAGAAAGGTAGTACTAACCACTAGACAGTCGCACTCATCTCCCATGCTAGTAAAGTCATGCTTAAATGTTGCATGCTAGGCTTCAGCATTATGCGAGCCAAGAACTTCCAGATGTTCAAGCTGGGTTAAGGCAGAGGAACCAGCGCTCAAATATTGCCAAAATTCGCTGGATCATGAAGAAAGCAAGGGAATTCCAGAGAAACATCTACCTCTGTTTCATTGACTACGCTAAAGCCTTTGACTGTGTGGATCATAACAAACTGTAGAAAGCTCTAAAGAGATGGGAATACCAGACCATCTTACCTGTCTTCTGAGAAACTTGTATGCAGGTCAAGAAGCAAGAGTTATAACCCTGTATGGAATGACTGATTGGACTCAAGATTGAGAAAGGAGTACAACAGGGCTGTCTGGGGTCACCCTGTTTGTTTAAGCTGTATACTGAGCACATCATGAGAAATGCCGGGCTGGATGAGTTACAAACCAGAATCAAGATGGTTGGGAGAAACATCAACAACCTCACATATGCTGATGATATCACTCTAGTGGCAGAAAGTGAAGAGGAACTAAAGAGCCTCTTGATGAGGGTGAAGGAGGAGCGTGAAAGAGCTGGCTTAAAACTAAATGTATTATAAAAACTAAGTTCATGGTATCTGGTCTCATTACTTCATGGCAAATAGAAGGGGAAAACATGGAAGTAGTGACAGATTTCTTTTTCTTGGGATCTAAAATCACTGCAGATAAAATCAGGAGACGATTGCTTCTTGGCAGTAAAGCTATGACAAATCTAGACAGTGTGTTGAAAAGCAAAGACACACAGCAAGATCCTCTATGACCCACCTCCCAGAATATTGGAAATAAAAGCAAAACTAAACAAATGGGACCTAATGAAACTTAAAAGTTTTGCACTACAAAGGAAACTATAAGTAAGGTGAAAAGACAGCCCTCAGATTGGGAGAAAATAATAGCAAATGAAGAAACAGACAAAGGATTAATCTCAAAAATATACAAGCAACTCCTGCAGCTCAATTCCAGAAAAATAAATGACACAATCAAAAAATGGGCCAAAGAACTAAACAGACATTTCTCCAAAGAAGACATACAGATGGCTAACAAACACATGAAAAGATGCTCAACATCACTCATTATCAGAGAAATGCAAATCAAAACCACAATGAGGTACCATTACACGCCAGTCAGGATGGCTGCTATCCAAAAGTCTACAAGAAATAAATGCTGGAGAGGGTGTGAAGAAAAGGGAACCTTCTTACACTGTTGGTGGGAATGCAAACTAGTACAGCCGCTATGGAAAACAGTGTGGAGATTTCTTAAAAAACTGGAAATAGAACTGCCATATGGCCCAGCAATCCCACTTCTGGGCATACACACTGAGGAAACCAGATCTGAAAGAGACACGTGCACCCCAATGTTCATCGCAGCACTGTTTATAATAGCCAGGACATGGAAGCAACCTAGATGCCCATCAGCAGATGAATGGGTAAGGAAGCTGTGGTACATATACACCATGGAATATTACTCAGCCATTAAAAAGAATTCATTTGAATCAGTTCTAATGAGATGGATGAAACTGGAGCCCATTATACAGAGTGAAGTAAGCCAGAAAGATAAAGACCAATACAGTATACTAATGCATATATATGGAATTTAAAAAGATGGTAATGATAACCCTATATGCAAAAAGAAAAAGAGACACAGATGTACAGAACAGACTTTTTTTTTTTTTTTTTTTTTTTTTTTTGTTTTTTTTTTGGAACTCTGTCTGGAGAAGTGGAGGGTGGGATGTTAAAGAAAGCATGTATTTATCTATGGTAAACAGATACTTCCGCCAGCCCGTGGGGATTGCAGTGGGAAGACAAGTGCTCGGGCCTGGTGCACTGGGAAGACCCAGAGGAATCGGGTGGAGAGGGAGGTGGGAGGGGGGATCGGGATGGGGAATACGTGTAACTCTATGGCTGATTCATATCAATGTATGACAAAACCCACTGAAATATTGTGAAGTAATTAGCCTCCAACTAATAAAAAAAATAAATAGAAGAAAAAAAAAAAGAAGTGAAAGTATAACTAAAACAAAAAAAAAAGAAAAGCAAAGACATTACTCTTCTGACAAAAGTCCATATAGTCAAGGCTATTGTCTTCCCAGTGGTCACGTGCAGTTGTGAGAGTTGGACCATAAGGAAGACAGAGTGCCAAAGAATAGATGCCTTTGAACTGTGGTGAGAAGAAGACTCCTGAAAGTCCCTTGGACAGAAAGGAGATCAAGCCAGTCAATCTTAAGGGAAATCAAGCCTGAATATTCATTGGAAGGGACTGATGCTGAAGCTGAAGCTCTAGTATTTTGGTCATCTGAGGCAAACAGCCGAATCAATGGAAAAGTCCCTGATGCTGGGAAAGATTGAAGGCAGAAGGAGAGGAAGGCATCAGAGGATGAGATGGCTGGGTGGCATCACCAATGCAATGGACACAAACTTGGGCAAACTTTGGGAGATGGTGAGGGACAGGGAGGCCTGGCATGATGCAGTCCATGGGGTCGCAAAGAGTCTGGGTGACTTTACAGCAACAAAAACATACTCTCAAATGAAGTGCTAGATGAGGTGTGTTCCATGAATAAGATTTTCTTTTACTTTTACAGAAGTAATATGATACCCATGCTGTATACTACAGAGACCTGCAGCAGGACAGAGGTGGTAATCTGCAAAGTGGTGGTTTAGTTGCTAAGTTGTGTCCAACTCTTGCAACCTCGTGGACTTTAGCCTGCCAGGCTCCTCTGTCCTTAGGATTCCCAGGCAAAAATACTGGAGTGGATTGCCGTTTCCTTCTCCAGGGGATCTTCCTGATCCAGGGATTGAACCCAAGTCTCCTGCATGGCAGGCAGATTCTCTAATGCTGAGCCACGAGGGAAGCCCAATCTGCAATAGATTTTCATATTTTATAATTAAACATATAAATAATCATGTTAAATTTATTGAAGGCTAAAAGTAGCTTTTATTGGTCATTTAGTAACTTTACCTACTGCTAAATAAGGTCAATTTTCATTCCAATCCCAAAGAAAGGCAATGCCAAAGAGTGTTCAAACCACAACACAATTGAACTCATCTCACATGCTAGCAAAGTAATGCTCAAAATTCTCCAAGCCAGGTTTCAATAGTACATGAACAGTGAACTTCCAGATGTTCAAGCTGGATTTAGAAAAGGCAGAGGAACCAGAGATCAAATTGCCAACATCAGTTGGATCATCGAAAAAGCAAGAGTGTTCCAGAAAAAATATCTACCTCTGCTTTACTGATTACACCAAAGCCTTTGACTGTAGGAATCACAGCAAACTGTGGAAAATTCTTCAGGAGATGGGAATGCCAGACCACCTGATCTGCCTCCTGAGAAATCTGTACATAGGTCAAGAAGCAGCAGTTAGAACTGGACATGGAAAAACAAACTGGTTTCAAATTGGGAAAGGAGTACATCAAGGCTGTATATTGTCACCCTGTTTTTTAACTTATATGCAGAGTACATCATGCAAAATGCCGGGCAGGATGAAGCAAAAGCTGGAATCACGATCACTGGGAGAAATGTCAATAACCTCAGTTATGCAGATGACACCACCCTTATGGCAGAAAGCAAAGAAGAACTAAAGAGCCTCTTGATGAAAGTGAAAGAGGAGAGTGAAAAATCGGCTTAAAGCTCAACATTCAGAAAACTAAGATTGTGGCATCTGGTCCCATCACTTCATGGCAAATAAATAGGGAAACAGTGGAAACAGTGACAGACTTTACTCTGGGGGGCTCCAAAATCACTGCAGTTGGTGACTGCAGTCATGAATTTAAAAGACTCTTGCTCCTTGTAAGAAAAGCTATGACCAACCTAGACAGCATATTAAAAAGCAGAGACATCACATTGCCAACAAAGGTCCGTCTAGTCATAGCTATGGTTTTTCCTGTAGTCATGTATGGATGTGAGAGTTGGACTATAAAGAAAGCTGAGTGCTGAAGAATTGATGCTTTTGAACTGTGGTATTGGAGAAGACTCTTGAGAGTCCCCTTGGACTTCAAGGAGATCCAACCAGTCCATCTAAAGGAAATCAGTCCTGAATTTCATTGGAAGGACTGTGCTGAAGCTGAAACTCCAATACATTGGCCACCTGATGCGAAGAACTGACTCATTTGAAAAGACCCTGATGCTGGGAAAGATTGGGGGCAGGAGGAGAAGGGGACGACAGAGGATGAGATGGTTGGATGGCATCACCAACTCAATGGACATGAGTTTGAGTAAACTCCAGGAGTTGGTGATGGACAGGAAGGCCTGGCATGCTGCAGTCCACAGGGTCACAAAGAGTCGGACGTGACTGAGTGACTGAACTGAACTCTTTGTGACCCCATGGACTGCAGCACACCAATCCCTGGAGAAGGAAATGGCAACCCGCTCCAGTATTTTTGCCTGGAAAATACCTTGGACAGAGGAGCCTGGGGGGCTATAGGCCATGGGCTCTCAAAAGAGTTGCACACAATTTAGCAACTAAGCAACAACAGCAAATGCGTTACATATTCATAATCTTCTAGAAAGAAAATTTTTAACTACCAGCACTAACATGTGAGGTTAACAAGGTACTAAGTTTCAAGATAGATTATACAAAGTTCAACTGTATTTCTATATACTGGCAACTAACAATTGACACTGACATTTTTAAAAAAGCATTATCATTTTTAAAAGTATTTTAAAATATTTATGGAAAAGTGCCAGATACTTTCTAGTGCAAAAAGTTCATTAGCAAATAAACAAACCTCTTTGACACTTTTGGATTCTGAAATTTCTTTTATAAAAAAAAGTTTTTCTCTGAAATTTATCTTATAAATATATCCAACACCTTTGTTTAATGAGTTTTATTGGATCAAATGAAATGGCATAGCCTCAAGCCTTAGAAGGGGCTTCTGTTGTGGTTCAGTGATAAAGAATCTGCTTGCAATGCAGGAGACGTGGGTTCCATCCCTGGGCTGGGAAGATCGCCTGGAGAAGGGAATGGCAGCCCACTCCAGTATTCTTGCCTGGAGAATCCCATGGACAGAGTAGCCGGGTGGGCTACAGTCCGTGGGGTCACAACAGAGACTGACACGACTAAGCAACTAAACAACAACAAAAAGCCTTAGAACATCAGTCACATAGAGAAACTGCTGAAGAATTGAAAAGCGAAGGGATTTGTCTCCAGAGCAGTAAAGACATAACGACTTACTTTTATTCCTTTTATTGGTTTTGATATCATTGTATGGCCATGGGCTACAAGGGATGTGCATAAATTGAAGGTATCAATAATATTAAGCATGACCTTTTAATAAACTGATCTATTTGTCTGTTTTAATTTCTTCACTGTTAAAATGTGGCCAAAGATACCCTAATTATCATATGAAAGTTGTATTTCATCAGCAAGCATGTTTGAGGTACTCAAAACATTGCCTGACTTCAGGCATTCGATAAATATCCTTATTATACTACCAAAGAAAGAAAATACCTGGCACTGTTTAGAAATACAATATTCTCAGTTGTTGAGTTAATAAATCTATGAGCCAATCCTTTTTTAATCTGAGACAAACTAGATTTCTTGACCAGAAAAAGGTTTCCTCAAGATTTTCAACATATTATTGCCTAGAACATTGGTTGTAATGTATTTTAAATGCATGTGAACTACTGATCAACTGACCCAATGAACTTTCAGACACCTATCTTGAGACTTAAAAGACGAAGTCACGCTAAGGCCATGGGTGCTTACAGGGCTGAGAAGGCATTCAAGGGTGAGTAAAGACAAAACAAGGACAAACTTCCACCTCACTTTTTTTTCTTAGGTTGGTCCTAACATAGAAGGCAGGTGTCTGAAAAATGGTGCGGAAAGGAGTAAGAGGAAGACTTGTGTGAGATTTATGGGATTCCTTTCTGTCAGGAGGATTGTTGAAGGGATAGTCATAGTAGCTCTCAGAAGCGGGATTTCTTGAGTCTTGCTGTAATTAATACCTCATTTCCTTCTCTAAGGTGGATTCTGTTTTAGTGAATAATTATTTATTATTCAGTTTCATCCACACCTGCGCTGATGGATCAGACCAGTCATTATAATTATTCCTCAGGGTTGCAGATATATAGGGCAATGAATGGACTGAAAATATTTTTGGACTTCAGTTTGTAGAACTGCAAGCTCAAGAATGCACGGAAAGCAAGGAAAATACACACTGAATATTGAACACTCTGGAAACTCGGCAGTGAGTATGATCGCTCTGTTTTAATATTTGCCTATATTGCTGCCTGTATTGTAGTCTGACTTTCAGCATTTAATAGCAATCTAATTTCTTTACTGCAATGTAGTCAGTCACAATTTTACATCCTTCTCCAAAAGGAAGAGTAACCATGTATTCATTTTTTCCTTCAAATTTTCACGCTATATTCTGCTCTATTGTACTTTAGAAGTTAGTTTTTACATTTACTTTTATACAGAGTTAGAAATGTTTCCATGACCACATGATATAAAATAAATTCATTTAACTTTTAGTACTCACCACTATGGTGAGACATGATTCAGAGAGGAATTTGCTTGAGCAAATTGATAAAATTCATAAAGCTCCAAAGACATCTTGGGTTTAGTTTGAAGTTACATTTTTACAACTTCATACTTAGATTCTAGATATAACTTCTAAACCTGTCAGAATTCACATTTCTAAATATACTAGAAATCCAGATACTAATCCCGGATATCCTCTTTAGGTGAAAGAAATCCTGAGAAAAATCTCTACTTTGTATGAAAATATGACCTTTCTGTCTATTTTTAAGGGCTTTATACCAAGAATCCAGTCTTCACTGCATAGTTTAAAGTGGTCTTTTAGAGAGTAGAACAAAGGATATAGCTGTTAAGTCACTGAGTCGTGTTCAGCTCATTGCAACCCCATGGACTGTAGACCCCAAGGCTCCTCTGGGTGCCATTTCCTTCTCCAGGGGATCTTCCCTACCCAGGGATCGAACCCACATCTCCTCATTGGCAGGCAGGTTCTTACCACTGAGCCACAAGGGAAGCCCAGAGCCAAGGATAGAACTGTGCTAAAAATTGAAATGATAAGTTAAAGTTCACACCTGAAAAATACAGGCAATATTTTGTCTTTACAGTTTGGAGCTGTGGCAATCGGCCTGAATTTACTCACCTATAAATTAAGCCTAAGAAGATCAAGTCCTGTTGGTTACTTGAATAAGAATCCCACAGAGGATTCTTGGTTTACTGAAAGAAAAGGAATTTGTCCTTTGAGTCATCACACAAAGGACCATCCTGAGGCTATTCTCTTTGTCATTTGTCTCTGAGTTTGACACTCTATAATTGGATCTTCAGAATGCTGGAATAGTCAGGTGGGAAAAAAATCCCTTTAGCCAAGTATTCATCTTGATAGTTTCTCTAAAAAATAGCAAACTTGAAGATGTTTACAAATATTATTTCAAGCATATTTTTCAGCATATGTCTGGCTAGCTGAAAATGTTTCAATTACCATAGATATTTAAGGCATAGTAATAAAAATATTTTCTCTTAAGATCAAATTAAATAATAGAATTAAAAAATGAAACTCATAAAGAAAATAAATTTTGGTATATTGTTTTTCTGTTGGGAGATATGAGAAATTAATCCTTATAAAGTGAGGGGAAAAGCTTAGAGAACTTTCCTTGGTAATTGTTAATGTACTTCAGTTGCCTATGGTCATTCTTAGCTAAAGCTGACTCTCTAATTAAACGTTATTCACAGCTCTTCAATGATTCCTATTTTCTAGAAAGACTTCACTTGTCAGAGCAACCATGACACAGCAAAAATTGTTACTGGGGCTGTAATATTACCCAGAAGCTGAGCCTAGATCACAGGTTCTCCACAATTTTGGTAATGTGCCACCCATCATTTTCCTTCTTTGAAAGGTTTGAGATTCTATCCATGCCAGAAAATTCTGGAAAAGTGGCCTGGTGAGTGAGTCTTATTTTGTTTACAAAGCACATGAAAATATCCAAGTCCTTCAAAATATCCAAGTTTACCAGCCACAGGCAAACTGGGTAATAACTAAAGTGATGGAAATCATCAGGTAGGAAAATAAGCTGGGTGGTTATTAAAGATAAATCCAACTTGACTCAGATTTACCTAGTGAATAACACAGACTTTGATTAATCCTATGCAATAAAACTAGAGCTGTTTCCTTTACCCCTTTGATATAACCCTTATAGAAAAATCAAACTTAGCGAAGTCTTTACTGACAAGAGAATTCCATCTTATCTATATTTAATAGCGATCATTTATTTTTAGTATTGTTGATAATAGTTCCCAGTGGAGCAATGACTTTATACAATGCTAGTTTGACAATTTTATGCAACTCTTTGGTTGATGGGTTAGCAATTTTTAGAGCTATTTTGTAATGGGTTATCAACACGATAAGAGATGACTAGCAGTTGCAGCATTAGAAATAAAAGCACCAATACCATACTAAGGATAATGATAGCTAATACTTACTGAAAGCATACTCTATGTCAGACATCACTCTAACCCTTTTCATAAATCATTAAGTGAAGTGAAAGTCGCTCAGTCATGTCCAACTGTTTGTGACCCTATGGACTGTAGCCTGCCAGGCTCCTCTGTCCATGGGATTTCCCAGGCAAGAACACTGGAGTGGGTTACTGTGCCCTTCTCCAGGGGATCTTGCTGACCCAGGGATTGAACCCAGGTCTCCTGCATGGCAGGCAGATTTTTTACCGTCTGAGCCTCTAATCATTAACCCTCAGAGCAAATCTACAAGTGTGAGGAATCCTAGTAGCCTCCTTTTTAGCAAGAAATGGCAGAGATGTCCTTGACTCACAACTAGAAAATCAGTATTATTTTCCTATGAGATGGAGACCCTCAGACAATCCTATGTCATTTTTGAGATGTAATAAAACTTTTTGCCCAGATCCATATTTTTCTGAACTTCCTCCTCTCCCATTTTCATTTCTTCTTATTCTTTCTCCTCTTTTTTAACACAACTCTTCCTCCCAATCTTTCCCACTGAACTCACCCATTTTCAATTTTTATCACCCCCCTTTCTCAAATATATTTAGCAATTACTGTATTTGTTTAATTATACACAAATGTTTTCCTCCCTGTTATATTAGCATGCAAACTCCCTGTGAGTAGAGACTTTTGTTGTTGTTGAGAACTATTTTTATACTGCTCTATGCTGAAGAGGGGGCTTCCCTGGTGGCTCAGCTGGTAAAGAATTCGCCTGCAATGCAGGAGACCCTGGTTTGATTCCTGGGTCAGGAAGATCCGCTGGAGAAGGGACAGGCTACCCACTCCAGTATTCCTGGGCTTCCCTGGTGGCTCAGCTGGTAAAGAATCTGCCTGCAGTGTGGGAGACCTGGGTTCGATTCCTGGGTTGGGAAGATCCCCTGGAGAAGGGAAAGGCTACCCACTCCAGTGTTCTGGCCTGGAGAATTCCATGGACTGTATAGTCCATGGTGTTGCAAAGAGTTGGACATGACTGAGTGACTTTCACTTTCACTTTCATGCTGAAGAGGAACCCAAAAACAAGTCACAAACTGGACAAAAGATTTACCTTCTGTGTCCTTGTCTTGGGCTTGCAAGTTCCACTACATAGAGCATGATGTGGATTATGCAAAGGAATCTATGTGTGAGAATTTTTCATTGGTATAGTGTAGTGTAGTATACACTTTATTAACATATTACTGTAGTTCAATATAATAATATGCCGTATGTAATGTAGTAGAGTAGAAATTACGCTAGCTCTAACACTGGAAAGTCTGAGCATCAATGCTCATTATTGGGTCATCATGGGATAATAATGGTACTACTACTTCCAATGTCCACTCTTTTTGCTTCAGTATTCTCATTTCCAAAATAACCTGAACAGGTTGTATCTGATAAGCTGGAAGAACTTTTTCAGCTCTAACATTCTATTCCTCATATGCATACATGCTCCCTTAAATATGCTCCACCTACAACATCTTGCAACATTAAGGTATTTAATAAATTAATATGTTTGTAATGTAACAGAGAAGATGGATTATATACATTCCCGATCTGAAATTCTGGATAACTTATAAAAATTGTTTAAAAGTTAACATACACTAATCTGTGTAGATTTTTTTTTTTTTGTCCTCAGAGGATAAGAAAATATTTACTTCTTTTTAAAGTCTTGGGTTATCCCTTTAAATAATAACAGCAACAGCCTTGTTTATTTTTGACTGAAGAGTTTAATTTTAGAAATTTAGCACCATGCTTTCTGTTCACTTAACACTTCATCTCTATAGTCAGCCACGTGTTCAAATAACCAAGAGGCTCACAGCGCCACATACTGGCATGAACAATCAAGTGATGTCCCTTCCATCTTAACCAGGGTGAGTGTGAACCCAGGAGTCCCTGCAGAGTCAGGAATGCCACGCACAGGTAATGTTAAGGGGAGCACCTTTTATCCAGGTTGGAACGTGCTCTCTGTGGAGATGTATTTGGTCTATTCTTTCCCAGGACATGTATTTAATCCTTTAATTCACCTACGTTCACTTTGAGCATTTGCTGTGTTCTCAGTATAAGTCACCACGAGGCAATCCGCAAGAAGAAGAGCAGTTGATAGTCTCTGTTTTCATAGAGCTAACGTTCTTTGAACGTTGGGGATTCAAATATTCTCAGATAATGTATGAAAATAGAAGGAATAATTACAAAGTACAAACACGTTTGGGGAGGGAGAATGGAGCAAATGCGTCAGCAACGGGGAGATGAATTCACTAATGAGGCTCTGATGAGAGATTGCGTCATGTGCGAAACTTCGAGAATCGTACTCTACTGTGATCATCTTCTTTTCCTATACTGTTCCAGCCTCTGAACCTGTATGTGGCACTGTCCATAGCTCTCTTGGTTCTGACCTCTAGTGCACATAACCTTGACATGGGATCCTGGCTCTATTTTCCAGATCTTCTCTGCTAGCTTTGGAGACTAGATTAATCCTTCCTTGGTTCTTGATCTTGGCTATTAGCTGACTTAACTTTATCTCAGGGCTGTATCCCTATATCTTCAGCTCCAGTTTAGAAACTTGGCATTGACTATAAATTACTTATACTGCTTGGCAGTTTGGCTGGGTTACCCTGACTCTGGAATGCCCGTCCTCCATTGTGAAGTCTTGCTGTGGAGGTTCAGTAGAAAAAGTATGAACTTTGTTACTCGATGAAAAAATATAAACTGTTGATACTGTTGCTAGGTCAGTGTGAAATAATAAGTGAGTTAAATGAGTGGAGATAGAAAATGTTTCTACTTGTTTCAGAGGCAAAAAGCAGAATTGAAAGAGGCCTTAGAAAACATCGAATCTGGTAGTTCTTAAACCTCGCTGTGTATTAAAAACACCCAATTAAAGAACTACTGATGGCTGAGCCCCGCCCTAGAACAGTTAAGTTGGAAACTGTAGTGGTGGGATACATGTAACAATATTTCTTAAAAACTTCAGGTGAATCTAATGTGCAGCTAATGATGCGGATGTGGTATCTAGTTCCATTCCATCATTTAACAATTAGGGGAAACGTGACCAAGGAAATTTAAAAGATTTTCCAGAACCCATATTGCTTTTGTCAGAAGTGATTGAAATAGGAGAAGTGTCCTGTTGTCTGACTATTGGCACTTTATTTCATTAAGCTGCTTTTTTATAAATTTTTCTTAAGGCAGTATTATAGTACCTTCAGTCTTGGTGAAGAAGATGACACTTTCTCTAGGACTAACTTGGTCTTAGTGGCCCTCACTTGCCTGGCCTGAGGGACCCCTGTCCTCATTTTGCCCTATTGCCTTGCAGCTGTCACCATTTGCACAAAACCCTGACCTTTCGACAAATATCACAGTCTGTATTTTGTGACATTTAAGACCTGCTCTAGTCTGCCTGGAAGGCATGAGTGGTGTAGTTGTATTCCATTCTGTGAGGGTCATGCTCTCATCCAAATGATAATGAGATAATTAATCATATCAAACAATTGAAAATTTATGTAGGTTTCACAGTGCCAGGAAATTTGCAGACCTTGTTTTATTTTGCACTGTCATCATTGGAAAGTTTCCGAGAGTTCTTTCATTGTGCACTTTCAGATATTTTAAGCCTGGGAAGGACATAATGAACTCAGCTAGATTCTCTGTGCCTATAGTCATCTTGGGTCTCAGGAAGCTACTTACAGGCTGGATGATAGGTAACTAAAAGGCTTATTATTAGGAGCGGTTCATCACTTGGTGATCAGTAAAACTTAAAGATTTAGGAATACTCTAAGAACAGTTTGGAAAACCTTTACAGTGTATCATTCCCCTCCTGGTAACACAATCACTGTCCGATACTCAGGTATTGGGGTAAAACCAGATGCCTGAGAAGACCTTGCTCTGTTGAAGGTAAAGCATGCAGCCTTCTGCATGGTGAGTGAAGTTTGGGAAAGGCATTCCCAAATAGCAGGACCGTTTGTGCCAAAGTCCTACCTTAGAAGTGAGTATGGTACATTAAAGAAGCTGAGTGGAGGACAGTGTGGCTCGGGGCTACTGTACTAGTCAAGAGAAAAAGGAAACTTGGACTAAAGTGGTATCAACAGAGATAAAGGCAGTAATATTGGGACATGTTTAGCAGATAAAGTTAAAAGGGCTTGGTAATGGATTGGGAGATTTCAAGGATAATCCCTTTGCTCCACTTTATGAAAGTGAATCGAATGGATGGTGGTGCCATTTAATGACATCTGAGAGTTGGCCAGGTTTCCCTAGCAAGATAATAACCTAAGATTTGGACTCAGTGTGATACCTTTGAGCCTTCTGAAATATGCTATTGTGTAAGCATTGAAAGGATAGAGGGGAAAGCTGTATTGAAGATAAACTTGAGAGTCATTTGGATACAGATAGAAATTAAAATCATAGGGGGGAGAAAGAATAGAGTGGTTACATTGGCCCACTGCCTATTTTTGTGAATAAAGCTTTATTGGAACACAGCCATGCTCATTTGTTTACTGTCTATTGCTGCTTAAACTATAATGGCAGATTGGTAGAGTTATAACAAAAACTGTATGGCTCACAAAGCTGAAAATGTTTACTATTTGGTCCTTCACAGAAAAAGCTCACTACCCTAAGACTTAGTGTGAAAAAAATACAAGGGTCTAAGAATGACAGGGCTTCCCAGGTAGCGCTAGTGGTAAAGAACTTGCCAGCCAATGCAGGAGACATAAGAGATGCGGATTCGACCCCTGGGCTAGGAAGATCCCTTGGAGGTAGGACGTGGCAACTCACTCCAGTATTCGTGCCTGGAGAATCCCATGGACAGAGGAGCCTGGCAGGCTACAGTCTGTAGGGCTGCAAAGAATCAGACACAACTGAAGCAACTTAGCATGCATATAAGAATGTCAACAATAAAGATTGAAAGTGGATCAGAACTTTCAAAAGAAACTGAGACGATCCCCAGAGGTTAGGAGAAAACCAGTGAGAATGGAAATAATCATTCAAGAAAGAAGAGGAGTGATCTTCATTGGCAAATGCTATTGAGGGCTTAAAGATGAGGGCTAAAGTTCATCAGTTAGATTTTGGTGAATGCGTGCTATTGGTGACTCTGTTAAGAGGTGTTTCAGAGGCCTGGCAGAAGCAGAAGCTAAACTGGATTGGGCTGAAGAGTGTGCAGATAGAGACACTGCATTTAGACCACTCGAGAAATTTTGTTCTCCAAAGAGAGAGGAAGAGAAATAGCTAGGAGGGTATTTTAATTTACTTATTTATGGCTGCGCTGAATCTTCACTGCTGCACAGGCTTTTTCTCTACTTGCGGTGTGCGGGCTTCTCTTTGCAGTGGCTTCTCTGGTTGCAGAGCACATGGCCTCGGGCACGCAGGCTTCAGTACTTGTGGCGCGTGAGCTCAGTAGTTGTGGCTCCCGAGCTCTAGAGCACAGGCTCAATAATTGTGGTGCACCGGCTTAGATGCTCCTCGGCAGGTGGGATTTCCCCAGATCAGGGATCAAACCTGAGCCTCCCGCGTTGGCGGTGAATTCTTTACCACTGAGCCCCCAGGGAAGCCACTAGATGGGTATTTGAAACCAAGGAGATTTTCTTGTTTAAGATGAGAGGAGAGATTTCAGTGTGTTTAAATGGTAAAAGGAGGCAGTCATTTAAGGGAAAAATGGTGAGTATTCAGTCCTGGAGGAAGGATAAAACAAAAAAGTTGCTGAGGAAGGCAGAGGGGATGGGATCCAAAAGCAGATTGGTAGGTCAGCTTCAGGCAGAAGGAGGGATAGCATCTTTTGTATGAATCAGGAAAAGAAGAGAATGGATTGATGGGTTTGGTACCTAGTGGGGATTTGAGAGTTTCCATTGGATGATTTCAAGTTTCCCAATGAAGTGGAAAGGAAGTGAAGTCAATTGATAGGAATGAGGAGGGACAATTTGTGTGTGAGGGTTGGTGGGTGGAGGTTTCAGGTTTCAAGACAGGGAAGAAGCTGAAGGAATTATTTTCAAAGGAGAGCAGATCTTAATCAGAGTTATAATAGGATGGTAGAGCAGTACAGAAAATCCATCTGAGAATGATGACCACACATTTCTGTTAATTCTGATGTGCTCAAGGATGTGACTTTGCCCAGCCATGTGACCGTTCAAGGGAAGGTCGGGTGTAAGCAGTCACTTGTTTGCCAACTAGGAAAACCGACCAGAGGGAAGTGCAAGAGGCTTTAGGGAGCTGGCATCTGTGCTGAAAAATGGGCCTGGGAACAAAAGGTGGATGAGGAAAGATCTGAGTGAAGCCAGGGCTGCTGGGCTGGACAGTCTAATAAAACTAAAGAAACGCTGTTACAGCAATAATTGAACAAGCTGGAAGGAGAGAACCTGATGGTTAGAGCACAGGTTTCCTGAAGAAGTGATTTTGGAAACGGTGCAGGTTGGGGTAATGACAATATTCAGGGGTGTAGTGGGTATAAGGAGGAGAACCTACCATTCAAGTATTGTTCTGCTCATGTGAAAAGACAGAAGACCTCATACTTAGCATTAGAACATAGGATAAAAGAAGACGTGATATTAACAGATTGTGATTGCTTATAATATTACAGAAAGCATGCAATTACTTCCATCTGAATAAAAATGTGGACTTTAAGTCTAAAATGCTTCAGAGACGTATAGGGATTCAATAGTGTTAATACATTGGGTTATAGATAACACAAAAGAGATGATAAATGACAAGCGTTTTTGTTTTCACTACTAATATTTTTTATTCACACTCTTCTTAGGTGAAAGAAAATTGCTGCCTTAAGCTGACTCTGTGGAACATCTTTCTGGTTTGTTTCTTAGCCTGTCTGATAACCACAACAATTGGAGTGCTCATAATAACCCTGGTGAATAATAACAATTATCAACATTATTGTTATTCATTGTTAATTATGAGTGTTAATTATTAAAATGATAATTATAATTTTCTAATATTATTAATTATCATAACAACTCTTCTATTGGTATCCAGCTACCCACAGGACACCCGACACATGCACCCCCCTGTACTACTGGGCAGTCTACAGTGAACACCACTTCAACGGAACCGGAAACCACCACTTCACCGGAACCTACAACCTCCAGTACTTGGCAGCTTACAGTGAACACCAGTTCAACGGAACCGGAAACCACCACTTCACCGGAACCTACACCCTCCACTACTTGGCAGCCTACAGTGAGCACCACTTCAACGGAACCGGGAACCAGCACTTCACCAGAACCTACAACCTCCACTACTTGGCAGTCTACAGTGAGCACCACTTCAACGGAACCGGGAAGTAGCACTTCACCCGAACCTACACCCTCCACTACTTGGCAGCCTACAGTGAGCACCACTTCAACGGAACCGGGAACCAGCACTTCACCCGAACCTACACCCTCCACTACTTGGCAGCCTACAGTGAGCACCACTTCAACGGAACCGGGAACCAGCACTTCACCCGAACCTACACCCTCCACTACTTGGCAGTCTACAGTGAGCACCACTTCAACGGAACCGGGAAGCAGCACTTCACCCGAACCTACAACCTCCAGTACTTGGCAGTCTACAGTGAGCACCAGTTCAACGGAACCGGGAAGCAGCACTTCACCCGAACCTACAACCTCCACTACTTGGCAGTCTACAGTGAGCACCACTTCAACGGAACCGGGAACCAGCACTTCACCCGAACCTACAACCTTCCTACAGTGAGCACCACTTCAACGGAACCGGGAACCAGCACTTCACCCGAACCTACAACCTCCAGTACTTGGCAGTCTACAGTGAGCACCAGTTCAACGGAACCGGAAACCACCACTTCACCGGAACCTACAACCTCCACTACTTGGCAGCCTACAGTGAACACCAGTTCAACGGAACCGGAAACCACCACTTCACCGGAACCTACAACCTCCAGTACTTGG
Source organism: Cervus canadensis (assembly GCF_019320065.1). NCBI lineage: Eukaryota > Metazoa > Chordata > Mammalia > Artiodactyla > Cervidae > Cervus > Cervus canadensis. The sequence continues at coordinate 9,413,995 of NC_057408.1, forward strand.
CAGCCTACACTGAACACCAGTTCAACGGAACCGGGAACCAGCACTTCACCCGAACCTACAACCTCCACTACTTGGCAGTCTACAGTGAGCACCAGTTCAACGGAACCGGAAACCACCACTTCACCCGAACCTACAACCTCCAGTACTTGGCAGTCTACAGTGAGCACCAGTTCAACGGAACCAGAAACCACCACTTCACCCGAACCTACAACCTCCAGTACTTGGCAGTCTACAGTGAGCACCAGTTCAACGGAACCGGAAACCACCACTTAACCCGAACCTACAACCTCCACCACTTCAAATGAACTTACAACCACAGCAGCTACCACCACAAATTCAAGTGAAATCCCGGCTTCCGACTCTACAGCAGGACAATAAAATCACCACTTCCTCCACCGGTGACCATTACCACTTCCACTTAAGCCACAACTACTGTAGCTCCCACTTAACTTACAAAACCAGTGGTCCGTCACTCTACTTCAGCCACATGTAATTTACACCTGTTCATCCGAACCTGCAACTGCAGAGCCACCATTATCACTTTAATCTAGTGGAACTACCACCAGTCATCAGAATGTTCTATGGCAAGTTATTCCACTACAAATTCGTTATTTCCACCACAAATTAACCTACAACCATCTCCCCTCACTGGCTCTTTCCTCAAACTGTAGCTCCCTCTTCAAGAGCTGACTCTGTGTCTACTACCATTGCTACATTATACCTATAGCAGCTACCATGATGCCAACTGAAGAAGAGAAATTTAGACAGTGAATAAGGGAAAAATTGCCTTCATTTTCACCACACCAACAGTTAGGACTTCCAAAACTATTAAAACTATTTTTCTTTTAAGAGCTGTACACCAGAAACTAGCACATTGTAAACCAATGTTAATAAAAAAATTTTAAAGAGAACTGAACACTTAGGCTAAGAACCTTCTCTTTTTTCTATATTTCAAAATAATATAATTTCATATGGAAAGTAACCCAATTTGTTCATTTAGAATGTCTTTAAGACATTTTCTATAAAAGATTGTAGTAAAATAGGCCATTTAGTTTTTAATATGTGTTGGTTTCAGTTCAGAACATTGCATTCTTCTGTACACAAATGACAGACATATCACATTTTATAAGGGGGAGATTTTTAAAAATTTTAGAATTTATAATAATTGTTTCCTTTATAGTGAATTTTATTGTGTTTCATCAGTTTCCCTTTTGAGTTTAATTACATTTTAAGCAACCATATTCTATTCACTTTAATACTACCAAAAGTTAATTTGAATCTCTATTTTAAAATTAAATTGTTACTTTTCTATAATCTTGTAAATAAATTAATTAAAGACTTAAGACTCTACTATGTGCTTAAGGACAGAAATTACAGAAGAAAATAACAATGTAGATTAAGTAGTAAATTCATTAATTTAAATTTTTACTTTGAATAATAATTCTAGCAGATTTAAATTACAATTGATGATATTCCAGACTTACTAAATCAAGACCTTTAGATTGGAACTAGTAATCCATAGTTTTAAAAACTTTATAGATGTCCAGACAAGTTTGAGAATCAGTGGTTCAAAAGTCTTAGTCTAAGAATGGCATTAAAACAACTCAAATTCTAATTAAAAATATTAAAAATCAGAATCATGTACTAGGCATGCAAAAAATAGAATTACCCTGGTGGCTCAAGACTCCACCTGGTAAAGAATCCTCCTGCAAAGCTGGAGACCTGGGTTCAATCCCTGGGTTGGGAAGATCCCCTGGAGGAGGGACCGTCTATGCACTCCAGTATTCCGGCCTGGAGAATCCCATGGACTGTGTGGGGTCACCAAGTGTCATACATGACTGAGCAACTTGTGCTTTCACTTCACAGATCTAGCTATGTACAAAAAACTTATATATATATGATCAGGAGAGGAATGTTTCATTTGCCAAATAGTGAGAAAGTATTTCCAAACAAAACTTACAAATTAAATCTCCTGAGAAATTTTAAATTGTTTAAAATCTCATACTTGGACCTCAGTGGACACTCACTATTAATTTTTACTAGCTGAGTTATTTTAATTGTATGTGTTCAGAAGTGCTCACATTTTAGTAAATACATTAATTTAGATTTCTAATAATGCATATGGGCCTTCCCTTCCCCTTGTTGTTTTGATTAGGAATATTTTATGAGATATTTAAAACATCACTGGTTAGACCATTCAATTCCTGATTTGGAGTTACCACTTTCTAATTATTTTACAGTTTTACTAGTCATCAGGATGATAAATAATCTGAAGTTTATCTATAATTGTAGATAAACACATGTATAGCTCATTTTATAAGGAATAATAGGAGTTCTTTAGCATGTAGCATAATTGGTCCTTAAGAAATACGCATTAAGTGAATAAGAAAATCCTAGCTAACTTGTACTACTTAAGATCCATGAGGATAGGCCTTCTGTATTACTTTTTGTTGCACCCATTGGCACATAGTAGATTCCGATAAGTATTTATTTCAAATTTCAAATATTTATATTTGACAGATAATTTCGAAAGTATAATTCTGCAAGACTATACTATTTAGCTCTTAAATAGCCCAGTTTTATTTAGATTGAATCATTTCAATTCGTCTAGCCTTTTTTTTAACCAGACTTGTTTCCCACCTTTTAATAATGTATTTCATTTTCTGAACAGTTGCCATTTCCATAAATTTGGAGTCACAAGGTCCTACAGTAGCTAGTGAAGGCTTCAGGGCACTGTGGATCATTAGAAGCGCCGTGGTGGGATGTGCGAGTGGGGAAGAACAGCAGTAACTATGAATAAACTATATACCAGGCAGGTTAAAAGGGGTTTTCATATATTTGGCTCATATTTATGTTTCCTACCATATTATTTTTCCATATGGTTAGTTTGTGATCCACTGTATACTCTAGCACTTCCCCCATTCCAAAAAAAAAATCCACAACTGAAGAAATTTCTCTTTATTCTTCTCAGCATTTGCATATTTAAATGAATATTATTTGGGAGTTTTATCTCTGTTTTACCTATTTGAAAGTGACCATCTTGGTGTGTCATTTTGTTATTCCTACAGCCATCTGAAGGGAAGGGTACAGTGGGGTGTATAGAACAGGGTACTCTTGTCTTATGCAAACATAAGGAACATCACTTTTATTTTATCATTGTTATATTTTATTGCTTTATTTTTATTTATTTATTATTTACAAGCCACAGGATCATTTAAAAGTTTTTTTATCACATTTGCAAGCCTTTCTGCAAGTAAATAAACAGTGTAGGTCAAATGATGGAACAACAAAATATTCAATTCCCAAGCTGTGACACAATGCTTTATTTGGGAAGAATGAGACATAATCTCAGGTGTAATTTGGGGAGGGTATAAAACGTGCTGATTCTACATGAACTGCCCACATAATACACATTCTTCCTGTGACCTAAAGGACCAAATCTGGGGCTTCTACCAACATGTCAAATGAACTGCAAATGAGTAACAGTTCATAGCTATCTTGTCTCTAAGGTCTGTGCCCTTCACCACAGCTGGGCTCTGTGCTAGAGATGAGGAAGATACAGACACTCATCTCAGGGGGCTTACACTCCAGTAGAGAACCTGACACACAGGTATAACATAATAATTACTGCATCACTGAGCCTGCTTATAAGCTGAACTCTCCCAAACCTACTTCCTAATGACTGGGTTTGGAGTCAAAGTTTCCCTGGTTTACATTTTTACCCCTTTTCAGGTACTGATTCTATCATTCATTCATGTCATAATTTATTCATGTGACGAATATTTATTCAGTACTTACTACAAGTCAGGTTCTGAGAATATAGCAGTAAATAGGAAAAACAAGGTTACAGGTCCCAGAGTTTATGTTATAATAGGAGGAATGGGTGATACATGTGGAAATGCATAAATAAAATAATTTCCAAGAGCAACAAGTGTCAGAGGGCGGTTGAAAATGGCAAGTGATGGAAGTGAAGGTGGGGATCGACTTTTCTCAACCTCAACACTGCTGACGTTTGGAGTCACACCATTCCTGCTTTGTGCATTTGCAGCATGTTTAGAAGCACTTTTGCCCTCTTCTCACTAGACAGATGCCATTAGCAACGACCCCTGATATGACCATTAATGTCTGAAAGTGTTATTCGCTCAGTTGTGTCTGACTCTTTGCGACCCCGTGGACTGAGCCCACCAGGCTCCTCTGTCCATGGAATTCTCCAGGGAAGAACACTGGAGGGGTTGCCTCCCTTCTCCAGGGGATCTTCCTGACCCAGGGAAAAAACCCAGGTCTCCTGCACTGCAGGCAGAAGATTCTTTACCATCTAAGCCATCAGAGAAGCCAGAGAAGCCAAGATATTACCAAATATGGCCTGTGGGGAGGAGGCCAAAGAATTCACAGTTTAAGATGGCATAGTTTTGGAGATGGCATTTGAGCAAGAGCTCCCAATAGTTCAACAAAGGTCCTACTCTGGGCCCCGAATCATCTTTGCTGTGTCCCTGAGAGGAATATGGTGGCCCTCTGTTGAGTATGGGTTTCTACTGGGGTCTGTTGGTTCCCAGCATCAGAGTCCTCATCATGCAGAAGTGTAAGGAGGCACGTTTGCTTACCAAAATGCTGGAGCCTCCTCACCAGGTTCCCCACTGCAGGCTTAGTTATAGGCTCAATTCTGATTTTCCATTCTCACATCCTGTTTTTCCCACCATCCTCTTAGTGGGCTGGGAACCAGCGCTGGTTTTGTTTCCATCAGCATGATTTGCTTTCATCTCTAGTGATGGGAGGCTCATCCATGAAGCTAAGTCTCCTTGGCGATGGCCCAGGGTTTCTTGATCACGCAGAGCCCGCCATTGCTGCAGAACTTGCCAGGAGGTAGACTGTTTCTGCCTACGGTCCTGGTCACTCCCCCTGGACACCTGCTGGGAGGCGCCGCTCTGCTGGTCTGGCAGCTCTGGGACTCATCATCTGCCTCAGTCCTGCCCAGAGATGCCAGCGGCTGTTTGGGGATGGAGCCTTCCCCCCTCCCAGGGAGAGCTGACGCTGTACCCTCATTCACAACATTCAGTAGTTCCTTCCCTAGAAGGCGGGTCTTCTTCCTGGCCTGAGCTCCCTTCTGGAATGTTCTTCTGCCACTCATTACCTATAGAAACTGCACGCACCTTTCTTGTTTCTTATATGTCTCATTTCCTTGTCACTTATATCCAGATCTTCGCATATGCTATTTTGATTTTGACACTTTATAGTATATTTTCATAGCAGTTGAAAATAGAAGTTGGAAACTTTTTGTGTGTGTGAGTCACAGATAATATCTAGAATGATTCTGGCTACCTGCCAGACAGCACTTCTGAATACAACTACTCTAAGACAGATAAAGTCTTGTTTCCCAGAGAAGTGGAACATAGCCTTCTCTCTCTCTCTCTTTCAACATAGCTTTCTAATATAAAGAACTGGCCAAATCTTCTCTACTTGCCTTCTTTTCAAGGCTAAGGCCTAGTGGACTCTGATCTTTCTTTTTAATTCAGTTCTCCTGGTTGCTGCTGTATCTCTTTTTTCATCAGCTGTCTTGGCATGGTTTTCTGGTTTTCTCCTTTGGGTGTGTTTCTGGCAACGGTCTTTGATTTCCTTGAAGTATCCCCTCATTTACTTCCTCTTTAGATTTGGAATGACTTCTACCCCACTTATTCTTGACCCGCAAGTCAGTCTCTTTCCTTTTTACTGATTTAAGATGACCTCTCACCTGTGTGATTGAGAAGTAGGGTTCCATCAGAACTGGATAATCTAGTTGTGGTTTTGTTGTGCCCAGGGGAGGAGTGGTGTCTTTCTACTCTGCCTCTTGGCCGCCAAGTCCAGAACTTGACCACCTAGGATTCTGGTTTGACCAGCACATCTGTCCCTCTCCAGGGTAAAAGGTGGGGTGCTTGCAGTGAAGCTAAAAATGTTATTCACGTACGACTGTCAGCGCTTGAGTCACAGCGGCTGCGGCTGTATCACACAAAAGGGCGCCCCGCACCCACTGTGAGCTTTTCTCTCGAAGTGAACATCAAAGGCCTGCTTCCAGGCAGTGAATGTTTTAAGTGAAGCTAAGACGAGTCCCTGCCTGGGCCATTGCCGATGCTGGGTGAAATTCAGATGCTTTGAACCAGCTCAGTATAGCTAAGAAATCCCTTTTGAAAGGCTCAGATTTCACCCCAGTAAAAAAATATAATAACCGTTAACACATTTTTGATGTATTTTCACCAGTTCAACATTGTGTTATGTTTAACTCACTTTAAAAGAACAAAGGAAGGCCCTTCTAACTCTGATTTTCATTTCGAGGAAATTGTAATTTTGAAATTGTGTGCTCCAGCAATAAATGGCATCATGAAGGCTCAACTCTGAGCTTCTGGCTCTGAAAGCCTTACGACTTTTAGAAAAGTTCCTCTTTTGCCACTTTTAATTTCTTCAAGATACTCAATAAATTCCTCCAAAGAATATGACTTATTCTCTTATGGTTGTGATTCCTTGGAATTTGAAGAACAAACCATCATCTTTAGAGTAGGTGGAGGTACACTCATTCACCTGAAGAGAATATTATTCTTAAAGCTAAAGGACAATTATATTCTCATAAAATCACTGAGGTCTCTTCAGTTACATGTACAAAAGATATTAACAAATAATATGAAAAAGCAGAGTAACAATTTAGTAGTAAAAAAAACTTCAACAGAATAATGTTAAAATTAAATACCAAATACTTTTTTTCCTTAACAGCTCTGGGAATAAAATACACTCAAATAGTGGTGAGCAGAAGTGAAATAGACAATCTTATATTCAACCAATGGCAGTATTAATCAGTCCAAACATAAGGATGGAGAAAACTTGGCAACATGTACTGAAAGCTTTAATATGTTATGGACTTTGTCAGAGGAGATCAATTACTGAAATGCTATGCTAAAGAAATACCAAATATATACAATAAATACCAGAAATATGTAAAAGTGCTTTATGGTACAAATAAATTTTTAATAGTTTTACTTGCAAATTCAAAATATTGGGAAAAATGCCTAAAAGCAGAAAGATTGCATGGTGAAATACAGAAGACTCATGATATTTTCCAACATCTTGAAAACATGGTTTAAAAAGCAGATTATAAAATATACTGTGAAATTTTAAGATAAAAAGACAAGAATACACTAAAGATGGTCCTCTCACAGTGAGATAGAATCTAGGCACTTTTCTGTGTGTGTGGTTAGACTTCTCTATATTTTCTAAATTTTCTATTAATACATTTTTTATCGGAAAAACATTTTAATTAAGAATATTATTCAGAAAAAAATAGCATTAAAGAAAATTAGGTTATCTTTTAGCAAACACAGATCACTTATGTAGTTGATTGTTTTGTTTTGAAAATACGTTTATGAATTTTCTAAATATGCCAGCACCCGGAGCATTCTGGGGAGAGAGCTGAGACGGGGGGACGGCAGTTAGAAGTGCGGTCTTGAGTGGCGTGGTTTGTGTTTCGCTCAGGTTGTCCACGTGGGGAGGTGGGTCTGGGAGCAGATGGCAGAGGAGCAGGGTGTGGGAGGAAGGCAAGCTAGCAGCCTCCCTGCTTTATGGAGATTCTTCAACAGCGCCTTCTCTCACTTTGCAGCAGGGTGGGGACAGGCTTCATCCTTCCATTCTGATTTCAACATGTCTTCTCTTACTTGCCCGGCCCTGGGGTCTGCTTCTGAGGACCCAATTCCATCGAACCTTTGCTCCCTTGTCCTGTTCTCCTGTAAGCTGAGTAGACCTCTAGGGGTCAGGTTGGAACATCTTTCCTTGTACATCGTAAGAGATTTTGTACCCAAAATTGTCTAAATAAACCAATTAAATGAATAAAAGGCAAAAGAAATTTCATGGGCTCCAATATAACATTAGACCTACTTTGATCAGTTGCCCTGGTTAGAATTTTGTAATCTTTGTCATTTCTATTTTGATTTTGGAAAGAGCAAAAACGTGTTGAAACAGGTCACGTGAAAGGGTCCCCTGAATTACCACCCAGTCATGAAAGTGTGTGGAAGTAACATGACTTATGCAACAGAGATGTAATGAGTTCGTAATAAATAAACACTGGTGGGCAATTTGAGGGTGGGTATGCATTTAATAAGCACCTATTGTGGACTTTCATGGTGGCTCAGACAGTAAAGGATCTGCTGGCAATGTGGGGGACCTGGGTTCGATCCTTGGATTAGGAAGATCCCCTGGAGGGGGGCATAGCAACTTCTCCCAGTATTCTTGCCTGGAGAATTCCATGGACAGAGGAGCCTGGTGGGCTACAGTCCATGGGGTCACAAAGACTCCGACACGACTGAGTGACTTTCACTCACTCACTGTTATGGACTAGGCGCTTACATCTCAGAATACCCTCATGACAATTCAAAGAGGTAAGTGTTAGTGTCCTTATTTTATAAAGGAGAAAATTGCAATTCAGAGTGGTTAAGTAGGTAGCCTAACATACATGTGTGCATGTTCAGTGATGTCCAACTCTTTGCAACCCCATGGACTGAGCCCGCCAGGCTCCTCTGTTCATGGGTTTCCCAGGCAATCCTCTGAAGTGGGTTGCCATTTCCTCCTCCAGAGAATCATCTCGACCCAGGGATTGAATCCGTGTCTCCCGTGTCTCCTGCAGTGGCAGGCGGGTTCTTTATCACTCAGCCACCTGGAAAGCCCACGTTGCTTAAACCACCCATGTATTAAGATGTAGAAAGCTGAAAAGAGTGTCACTTTCACCCCACCAAGGAAAGGATGGATAACCCACAAGGTCAGGACATTTTTGAACCCATCAGAGAACTGACAACACAGGGCTACCTCCTAGCCTGAAATGCACATAAAGGCAGGTGCCTCCTCAGAATGATGGGACCAAGAACTGACTTGTGGCAGAACATAGAGGAAAATGGGGTTACCACACCAACAGGCAAGATTTCAACTCAAGTTTTTATGAAATTTCCAAGTGTGAGCCAGTGGGAGACTTAAAGCACTGGGAGCCACAGACATGAGGGGACAGGAGGGGACCCCGGGGGAGGGGAGCTTGTATCCACCAAGAGGATCTTCCCTGTGGATTGACACTGGATGGTCCTGAGAAAGACGGAGGACAGAATGGGGATCAGAGAAGCTGCCCTGGTGATGTAGGTGTGGAGGAAGGGAAAACCACTGCTTCAGGAAAGATGTTAAGCGTGCTTCTGTGTGTGTGCGTGTGTGTGCGTGCGTGTGTGTGTGCATGTGTGTGTTCAGTCACATCTGACTCTTTACGACCTCACGGACTGTAGACCACCCGGCTCCTCTGGTGGGATTTCCCAGGCAAGAATACTGGAGTGAGTTGCCGTTTCTTTCTCCAGGGGATCTTCCTGACCCAGAGATTGAATCTAAGTCTCTTGCATCTCCTGCATTAGCAGGGGTATTCTGTACCACCGAGCTCCCTGGGCAGTCTTAAGCACACTGCTATCCATTGGCAAAGAGGGATTCAATATAGTAAAAAAAAAAAAAAAAACCTCTTGTAAAAGATATTTACTTATTTCATGTTTATATAAACTCAGAATTTCCACACTAGTGGCTATTTTCCACTATTAACATAAATGAGGTCAATCACAAAAGTTACATGCATTGAAAATTCTATTAGCCAAAATTTTAATTTTAGGTATTGGATTGAGCCATAATTAAATTTATAAAGGAGATTTATTTATTACCTCCTTACTATTTCTTAAAATCGATCTTTTTTTCTCAACTTCTTGCCTGGGTTCCCTTGCTCTCCTTCTCCCCTTTCAACCCATCCTCCCTGCTTGAACTAGAGGAAGTTTTCAAAAATATGATTTCTATTTTGTCATTCTTATACTTAAAAGAATTCTGTGGTTTCAAAGAGCCTTCAGAGTAAAATCTAATTTCCCACATGAGATTTGTTTCATTTCCTTTCCAGCCTTTATTAAATTAACTTCATAAATTTCCACCAGTTTCTTTATAGGCTGCTGACTCTTTCTTGGTGGCTGACTCTTCTTTCTTCACATGGCTTACTTCTTATCCATAGCTGAGCTTTGATGGCTAACACCTTCCTTAACATCACCAATCGGGCTAGGCAGTTTGGCATCCTTCTTTGAGTCCTCAAAGGGTTAAGTACCTTTTTCAAAGTACAAACCACCAAGTACTGTAATCGCTTGCTTGAGTATCTACTGGGCTGAGTTCTCTTTCTTTGATCTCTGGACCCACAGGCATTTACTAGAGGACTCTACTTGGCACCAAGTCGGTGTCAATAAATGTTGGTTAAATAAATGGATGGATGAATGAATGCTTCTTCTTTAGCAAGGAACCAAGTTTTGTTGACTAGGTCACGTCTGGTGAAAGGTATCACGGGCCAAAATATTAAGCAAGATAAATGTAAAATGCCAAGTTGTCAAGTTAAAACCAAGCTATTCATTTGTTCAAATACTATAAATAAGAACTAGAAGGTAAGTCATCAGGAAATAATGTCATGATTATTGATTTTGCATCAGCTTACCAGGTGAGGTTGATTAGAAAATGTAAGTTGTGAGCAAGGTTTCCAATTCAAAGAAAAACTTGTGTTTTCCAGGCAGACAAAGAGGTAAACATTATTTTATTTTTCCATTTTGTACTTCATTTAATAAGCTGGCTTCACAATTCACACTGATTGATTTATTACCGCCCCCTTCCCCCACCCCGCCCCAGCTTGGTTACTTACTTATAACTTTTCAAAGAAATGTCAACTTGTGTTTGACTCAGTGAATGCCTAAAACAAAACCAAAAGGACAGAATTCAGGAATGGTGAACCTGATGGTTAGCAAACGTCTATTCTGTAGCAACTCTGTATATCTGTTAAATGAGAAAAAAGTCTAAATAATGTCTATGGTCCCGTAAGTTTTATGTTTTAATTAAAGAAAACAGATGAGTAATTACATAAATCAGGGCAATAGGCAGGAGGCACGGTTTTAAGTAGGAGACTGAGAGGTAAGTTAGATGTTTGTTTTCTTTTTTTTTTTTGGTAAGAGATAATTGACTTTACCCAAACAATGTTTTGGAGTTAAGAAAAAAAAATCTGGAACTTCGAGTGGTTTGAATGGATACCAGTAGATTTTCCTAATAATTTTACAAAGGCTTGAACTTTTGCCAAGATAAACTGTCCCTTTCTTTTTGGAAATCTTAAGCTGTGATATTAATATGCAAGTATATTGATGGAAAAAATTTTACACTGGATTTCAGAGTCATTTTCTTGCTAAGCAAGGTCTTTAAAAAGTGGTTATGTATATCTTTAATCAAATGTGACATGGTTAATATTATAAATGCTCCAAATATTCTATCCCTAAAGTTGTAGCATATAGTTTGAAACATAATTATTGAATTGAATCCACCTATCCCTGAATAGATATATCATAGTCAACTTAGTTTTAAGTCCAGTGTTTCCTGAAATCTGCAACTATAAAAGGCATTAAACAAACAGACAACTATTTCCAGAGCTGAAACTGTGAAACTGGTTGCTATGGACTGGAAGGAAAATATGAGACTCATCCTACACATGTTGAGCAACTTCAAATCCAAAGAGTGAATAGTAGAAATAACATTTCTACTTCTTGCATTTATACTTGAGCTTTCCACCTGTCATGAAATACCTAAATATCTATTGCTAAGTCAGTAAGTCTGCCACAGTTTTTGTTTCACTTATATTAAGATCGATAGGCATAATTTCATAGGGAAAGACATTTCTAGTATATGAAACTTTCATTGTGTGCCGAAAAGGTAATCATTTAGATATCTTATTACATTGTCCTCCTATTTTAACCATCTGCGTGGCCAGTTTCTGCAGATACAGAGTCAGTGTCACTTTGCCACAATATTAACTACGCACACATAGCCAGGCAATCGTGTTTGAAGCATGATCTCAGAGAACAATTTCTAGACAGTTCTTCAGATCTCAGCCAGAGTTCTTAGATCATAGTCTCAAACTGAACATAATTTCTGCAGCCTAAACAGAAAACGTCTTAAGAAACAACTGGCTAATTACCATTTGCTTATTATAAATAGTGTCACAAAGGTATATGTCCTAAAAGACCCCTGATTTTTCTAGATTTTCCTCTGCAGGAGTAGCAGAGTGGAACCGTGCCTGCAATCCTCATATAAACCACTTAGGAAAGATCCTGGAGTTGAAATGGGAAGTCCTGTTCTCCAAGAGTTAAAAATAAAATGATGTGAGAAAAGCTGTTCCCTCAGCAGAGTCTCATCAGTGGGTGCTCCATAGCCTTCTTCTTTTTTCATTTTGGACCCTTTTCCCCAGACTCTTTTGGAGAAATCAGATCTCCAACAGGGCAGTGAGAGTCTGCAGATCAGGCAGGCTGAGAAAGCCTGAGATTTTTGTTTTTGCTTTTACGAAATAACAAGACTCTGTTTTGCAGAGTTTCTGCCCTTGGGAAAATTGAAGAATCTCTGAAGATGGGGAATGAAACCAAAGTTTAGGGAGGTCAGCAGTTGTGTTTGTTGAGCGTGTTGGGACTGTGAGTGAATCGTGCTTAGTGTTCTCAAGCTGAGCTGTACAAACACCTAATCCTCAGTGCTTAGCCTAGGGCCAGGCTCACAGCGCGTGGTTACCAATGTTTGCTGAGCGGGCCGCGTTAGAGCTGATTCATTCCCGTCAACATCTCACCGTCGGGAACCCTGAGATCTCAGGCCTTGGCTTGTAAGGCCCTAAAACTGTTTTCACTAAGACGCCCCTTGTAACAAGCAGAGGTGCAATTCTGCCTGGCCGGTGACTCAGGGGTAAGTCAGCCCTTCTCATCACCAAGCCTTGGGCTGACTTGTACCCCCTTCTCCCTTTCCATTTCCTCTGTCCTAATTCACCCTTCAACTCTTTCCCTTCTTCCTGCTCATCCCCGCTTCACCCTCCGGAATTCCCATCACAACACAGACTCTCCCACCTTTTCACTCTTTCAACAGTGACTCTGTAATCTTTCTGCCTTAACCAATGTTATCTTTTCCATAGGACAATGCTTCCCTTTGTATCCTTCAGTGGCTATTTCTTTTTACTTGGTATCATCTGTAGCCTGTTTGGGGTAGATTGGAGTAGCATTGGGGCCAAGGGGAAGGTGAATATTCTAGTTCCCCATCATCCCTGGCAAAACATTACTTTGTCTCATTAAAACACACATGTTTGGAAGCAACTGCCTCTTGTCTCTCTGGCACCATTAAATGATCTGCTATTTTAGTTTCACCCGTGACTGCTGATGGAGACATCCATTAAAGCAGGTGATTTTATGATGACTAATGCCACAGTCAAGACAGCACTCACATAGAAACCTGTCACCAGCGAAGGCTACCGTGACATACGGACCTGTGACGGTCAATAGTACAACTGAATCTGGGACAATTACAATCCCAACCACATTGGCTGACCAACAGTGAACATGGTCTGTTAACTATACTTCTTGAAGCATGCCACCACAGCCTGACTGATCCACCACCCGACCATCACCTCCTCTGCACCTGGACAACCGGAATCCAATTATTTTTGTACCAGTCGCCGTAGTTGAAACCGAGTCCACCGTCTCAGTTGCCATCACTTCAGCTACAGTTCTGACTCCTGCAGTCCCCAGCTGTCTCTGTCTGACCAGAGCCCACAGGCCAGTTTGCCCACAGCAGAGGGAGTCAGAGAGATGGCAGGAGACGCAGTCAGGGAGGGGAGCGGGAGGCAGGTTGCATGAGGCTTCGCCCACCGTGGTAAGGACTACCTTCTATTCCAAGTGAAATGGGAATCTTTCAGAGGAATTCTGGCAGGGCAGTGACATGAAAATAATTATTTTGAGATAGTGACTCGTCTGCAGAGAGGCCTGAGTAGATGAAGGAGACTAGTTTGGAGAGAACGAAAATAACCCAGGTGAGAACTGAATAAGGCTTGAACCAGGATCACTGCCTCACCAGGTCGCAGGGGAGGTAGTGCGAAGTGCTAGGATTTAAGGTCTGTTTTGACCCTAGAACCATCAGAATTTGCTGATGGGTTGCTTATGGGATATAGGAGAAAGAAAAGAACTTTCGAAGGTTTTACGTTGTTTGGCAGAAAGGATGGAGGAGCCATTTGCTGCAATGGGTACAGAGGTTGGGTCTATAACAAGGACTCTGATTTCTTCTGTAACATTTCACTGCTGGTAACTGTCAAGCCCCCACGCCCCTTGTCCCCTCTTCCCTCTGTTCCGCATCTGGGCAAGCTGATACGAAAGTCCAGGAGCTCCCTTCCCTGGCGCTGGCGGGAAGTTCAGTCCATGAGAGTCACAAGCAGCAGGCCAAGTCGCTCACCCCAGCTCCCCTCCCCAGTCGCCCCCAATCACAATAAAAGTCAAGAATGTCTCTTTTCCCTGCTCTCTCAGGCCACTTTCAGAACTCCCTGCCACCCTGCCTCCTCTCCCTAGAAAGCCTCACACGTGAGTAATGTCCCCACATCCTCATGGTGTTTGTGTAGTGTCATCAGCCTGGAGAGCCAGATCAAATTTCGGGCAGGGAGGTCCACCCCTTCTATGCAGGACATCTACAAAAGTTATAAAGAGGGTTTCTGAAATTGGTGGGTGACTGAGAGGAGGAACAAGGAAATCATTCTTGAGCATATACGTTTGAATTATCTGTTAGATATTAAAGTGAAAACGTTGCGTAGGCAGCTGTGTGTGTCTGGAGTTCAGAAGATAATTCCAGGATACTGATAGAAATTTGGGAGTCATCAGCTCTTAGTGGACAGCACTTAGGATTATAGACTGGATGAGCTCACCAAGGACGTGAGGGTAAAGATGGGAAGAGGTCCCCAAACGGAGCCCTGGATTCCAGCAACTGGGAGTTGGAGAGATGAAGAGATCTTCTCAAGAAGGGTTGCTGTCTCATGACCAAAAAGGAGAGCTAAGAAGAGAGGTGCCCTGGAAGCCAAGTGAACACATTACATAGAGACTGGGGAGCAGCCAATGGGGTCCAAAGCTCTTTCCAGACACATTTATTTCATAAGGAAATAAAAAAGAATTTAATGTCAGCTTGCTTGAGTTTCTCTGATCTAGTTAAGCTGCCAAAGCTCCAAAGGTGACATCTTTGGCAAAGGGCTATTTAGTACATTTCATACTGACGCACCTCACTATTAATTTATAATAAGTTCCTAATCCCATTTAAATACTTTCTAAGCCTCCTAAATTTATTTTTCAAAAGACAGTAGACACTTACTTAAATATTTTTATGATGCTGTCAATTACTGCATAATGAATGGAAAAATAGGGCATTATGTTATAAGCATTGAGGGACCAGTGAGCAAAGATGTATGTATTTAACAATGAATGGAGAGTCTACCTTAAACGGGATTTTTCTGTCCCCAAAAGAAATCTTTCTGGTTCACTAGATTAATCAGCACGCGTTAAGTGAATGCTAATATTTTAGGGCATTATGCTAAGCTTTGGAGAAGGCAATGGCAATGCACCCCAGTACTCTTGCCTGGAAAATCCCATGGACGGAGGAGCCTGGTGGGCTACAGTCCATGGGGTCGCTAAAAGTCAGACACGACTGAGCGCCTTCACTTTCACTTTTCACTTTCAGGCATTGGAGAAGAAAATGGCAGCCCACTCCAGTGTTCTTGCCTGGAGAATCCCAGGGACGGGGGAGCCTGGTGGGCTACCGTCTATGGGGTCGCACAGAGTTGGACACGACTGAAGTGTCTTAGCAGCAGCAGCAGCATGCTAAGCTTTATCTTTTAATGGGAGATACTTCTAATGTTATTCATTTTATTATACAAATACTTGGGGGACACTTCCTATGTGTCCAGCGTTGTGCTAACTGCTGAGAATTCAAAGGACAGTGTAAGAGGATGAACTGACTACTTTATGCATGATAAAGGTTGTAAGCACAGGATCCTGGGGAAATGTGCAGAAGAGCACCAGCAGTCCTAAAAGTGGGTGATCCCATTTTTTTGTTGTTGATGATAGCCAGGCTTGCATTCAACTACACCAAGTCCAGATACAAATTCTTTTGACCCCCAAAGCATTCGTTTCTCTTCCCTTGTCTGGTAGTGAACTGTCAGTGCCCCTTGTGGGAGGCTGAGGAATGGCTTCTCTCAAAATGCCCACATCTTACTCCCTGGAACCTGTGAATGTTACCTTGCGTGGCCAGGGAGACTTTGCAGATGTGATGAACTGAAGGATCTTGGGAGACTTCCCTGGTCGTCCAGTGGCTAGGCCTCCGCACTCCCAGTGAAGGTGGCCCAGGTTTGATCCCCGGTCAGGGAACTAGATCCTGCATGCTGCATCAAAGATCAAAGATCAAAGATCCTGCCTGCTGCAGCTGAGACCTGGCACAGCTCCAAAGTGAAGGATCTTGGGCTGGGAAGCTTAGCTTGGATTGGTACTCAGTGTAGTCACGAGGGTCCTTTTAAGGGGGTTGTAAGAGAACCAGGTAGTAAGAGATGTGATGAGAGTAACAGGTGGGGAGGGGGCCACAGGTAATGGAATGCAGGCAGCCTCCAGAAACTGAAGATGGCGAGGAGATGGATTCTTCCCCACAGCCGCCAGAAGGAATCAGCCTATGCATTCCTTGCCAGTAAAATTCCTTGTTTAGGGAAACCCTAGACCACACATCTCCACATTTTCTTTCTGCAAACCATATACTGTCATCCTTTGGGAGGGAGGAGCTGTCTATCTCTGGCTTAGTTCACAGTTCTTATGAAGGATTCTCAGGCTGGGACATAATTGCAGGGAATGGTAAATTGTTGTGAGTCACCAAATCACCGTAATTCTTAATAAGAATCATCTTATTAGGATGATTCTGAATGTGCTTCTTCTGATTGTGTTTGTTCTGAATGTGTTCATTCACAGAGTGACTTCGGACATTTCCCAGCATCTCTTAGGAAACTGAGTCACCCTGTTCCGGTCCACTTCCCAGATCTCCCGGTCACAGAGAGTGCCCTGCCTCACGCTGTGAGAAAGCACAAATGGGCAATAAACGCCTCATTCAAGACATTCAGCCTCACCACCGTGAAGTACCAATTAAATTCACACTGAAGCAGTTTATACCCACCAAACTGGAAAATATTTTTTAAAAGTCTGGAAAGCTTTTTAAAAATATTTATGAAAGTATAAAACAAAAGAAAGCAAAAAAAAAAAAAGAAAAAATAAAAGAAAAAACTTTTATGAAAGTATAGTTGATTTACAGTGTGGTGTTGATTTCTGCTGTACAGCGAAATGATGGAGTTATGCATATAAATATTCTTTTTCATTATGCTTTATCACACATATTGACATGTTGAATATATTCCCCTGTGCTATACAGTAGGACCTTGTTTTTTACCCATCCTATATTTAATAGTTGGCATCTGCTGGTCCCAAATGCTTAATCCTTCCCTCCCCCTCCCCCTAGGCAACCACAGTCTGTTCTCTATGACTGAGTCTGTTTCTGTTTGGTGGATATGTTCATTTGTGTAGGATTTTAGATTCCACAGATGTGATACCATACAGCATTTGTCTTTCTCTTTCTGACTTACTTTGCTTACTATGATAATCTCTAGGTCCATCCATGTTGTTGCAAATGGCATTATTTCTTTCTTTTTTATGACTGAGTAATATTCTGTATCTTCTTTATCATTTAGGTTGATTCCATGTCATAGCTCTTACAAGCAGTGCTGCAATGAACATAGGGGTGCATGTATCTTTTAGAATTAGACTTTTGTCTGGCTATATGCCCAAGACAAAGCGGGATTGCTGGATGATATTCCAAGTTAATTTTTAGTTTTCTGAGGAACTTCCATACTGTTTTCCATAATAGTTGCACAAATTTATATTCTCAAAAACAGTGTAAGAAGCTTCCCTTTTCTCCACACTATCTTCAGCATTTATTATTTGTAGACTTTTGAATGAAAATATCTGAAAATCTTAAGCCTTGACAGTGATCTAGAACAATGGACACTCTCATACACGTCTTGTGTATGAATAATAGAATAGTAAAAACACTAAGGAAAATGTGTGTATACACTGTAACATATCAACTCCCCTCCTAGACATGCGTTAGTTTGTCTCTATAGATAGATAGATAGACAGATAAAGTGCCAAAAAACATGGATGAGATGTTCATAGCAGAACTGTTTATCTTAGCAAAAATGAATGAATAAATAAATAAATGCAAGTCCAGAAGCATACAGTTTGATACCTTTACCAATTATGTTTCAGATCTGGAGTCTTATTATGAAGAAAAACAAGTGAATGATAAATAGATAGCTTAGAGTCTTATGGCCTTTCAAGGGGTTGGAGATATTATATTGGAAGTGTTTAATGGGTCTTCAGTTGTATTTGTGATTTCGATCTATTATGCTGGGCAGTAGATACATAGTTAGGTGTCTGTACTACTCTTCTTCAGCTTTCATACTAAATTTTGTGGGTATGAATGTCTGAATAGAATCTCATAATAGTAACACATGTAATTGCCCTTCTACTTCCTCTCATGATGCCACTGTGTCAGATTTGGCTTCCTGAATGACTCTGGGATGGGGTGGTTTTAGGAGTAGCAGCACCTGTTGTAATAATGTTCACAAAGGTTATAGGTTTTCAATACATTCTTGTTCTTTTTTTTTTTTCATTCTTGTTCTTTTTTAAGGGTCATTTTTTCGTTCTTTTAAAAATCTATTTATTTATTATTCGTTTATTTTTGGCTGGTCTGGGTCTTCATTGTCTGTGCAGGCTTTCTCTAGGCAAACAGAGGCCACTGGTCATTGCAGAGTAGGGGCTTCAGAGTGCGGGCTCAGTAGTTGTGGCATAGGGGCTTAGTGGCCTCAAAACGTGTGGAATCTTCCCTGAACAGAGACTGAACCGGTGTCCCCTGCACTGGCTGGCAGATTCTTAACCACCACACCACCAGGGAAGCCCCTCTAGATTCGTTTTTCATGGGGACTTCAGTTTCCATTTGCTGCCAATGAACCCAAAACCAGGGGATATGCTAAAGGTATAGCCACAAAAGAAGATGCAGGATTAGAGGTTCCTATCAAGAGAACCGAAATGATAATCTGAAAACCTTTACTATAATGAAATTTCTAGTAGGGTGTATAGAATTCTCTTTGACTGTGTGGACCACAACAAACTCTGGAACATTCTTAACGAGATGGGAATACCAGACCACCAGACCAACCACCTGAGCTGCCTATTGAGAAATCTGTATGCAGGTCAGGAAGTAAGTTAGAACTGGACATGGACCAACAGACTGGTTCCAAATAAGGAAAGGAGTATGTAAAGGCTGTATACTGTCACCCTGCTTATTTAACTTATATGCAGAGTACATCATGCGAAATGCTGGGCTGGATGAAGCACAAGCTGGAATCAAGATTGCCGGGAGAAATAATCAATAACCTCAGCTATGCAGATGACACCACCCTTATGGAAGAAAGTGAAGAAGAACTAAAGAGTCTTTTGATGAAAGTGAAAGAGGAGAGTGAAAAAGTTGGCTTAAAACTCAAAATTCAGAAAACTAAGATCATGGCATCTGGTCCCATCACTTCATGGCAAATAGATGCAGAAACAGTGACAAGCTTCATTTTTGGGGGGCTCCAAAATCACTGCAGATGGTGACTGCAGCCGTGAAATTAAAGGACGCTTACTCCTTGAAAGAAAAGTTATGACCAAACTAGACAGCATATTAAAAAGCAGAGACATTAATTTACCAACAAAGGTCCATCTAGTCAAAGCTATGGTTCTTCCAGTAGTCATGTATGGATGTGAAAGTTGGATTAAAAAGAAAGCTAAGTGCTAAAGGATTGATGCTTTAAACTGTGGTATTGCAGAAGACTCTTGAGAGTCCCTTGGACTGCAGGGAAATCCAACCAGTCCATCCTAAAGGAAATCAGTCCTGAATATTCATTGGAAGGACTGATGCTGAAACTGAGACTTCAAACTTTGCCCACCTGATGTGAAGAACTGTCTCATTTAAAAAGACTCTGATGCTGGGAAAGATTGAAGGCAGGAGAAGGGGACGACAGAGGATGAGATGGTTGGATGGCATCACCGACCCAATGGACGTGAGTTTGAGTAAACTCCGGGAGTTGGTGATGGACAGGGAGCCTGGCGTGCTGCAGCCCATGGGGTCACAAAGAGTTGGACACGACTGAGTGACTGAACTAAACTGAACTGATAGAATTCTCAGACTAGAAAAGTGGCACGCAATATTTACCACACAAAAGTGTGGTAATTAATGTATGTCCTCCAAGACTGTGGGTAACATGTTTTCACAGAGAAAAGAGAGGAGACTCTTTAGTAGCTGTCATAAACTGCACTTTTTTTTTTTTTATAAACTGCACTTTTTATGAAACTTTATAACCTTGAACCAATAATTTATCAGTTAGTCACCCAGTACTGATTAAGTTCTTCAAAAGTTCTTCTAAATTTTGCAGTTGGGTTCTGTCCACTCAGGAAATTCATTTCAAAAACATACCTGGTCTGTCCCTTGAAAAATTGACATTATAATATATTCAGTTACAATTGTTTGTGCTCAGCTGTACCGCAGAGATAATCTGAGCCTGTACCATCTGCAGAGATAATTAAGAGTCATAGGATAAAAATGCAGAAATACAGAAAATAAATAAAGGAGGGACACATTTTCAGAAAAAAGTGGTGTCGAAAGGAAGGACTCTGTCATATGTCAGATGTCCATGTTGTTGATGTGGACCAGGGGTGTCATAGTACCGAACAGACATCAGGATGGTCACCTGGATGTCACCTAGATGTGTACCCAGTTATTAATAAATGTCATACAATATCGCACATGCAGACCAATTTCCTAATGTTCAAATAAAGCATAGAAGTTTGGATATTCATCTCATATTTGTCAAAATATTTATGCCTTGCATGTTGTAGCCAGAATACCCACAAACTTTAATTGTCCTTAAAGTGAAGTCGCTTAGTCGTGTCCAACTCTTTGCGACCCCATAGACTGTAGCCCACCAGGCTCCTCTGTCCATGGGAGTTTCCAGCAAGAGTACTGGAGTGGGTTGCCATTTCCTTCCCCAGAGGATCTTCCCAACCGAGGGATCAACCCCAGGTCTCCCGAATTGTAAGCCAATGCTTTATCGTCTGAGTCACCAGGGAAGTCCTTAGCTCTTGATTAATAATTAAATTTGTTTGTAATTAGGTTAAATTGTTTATAAGAACTTAGCTAAAATCATCCACAATGGAAAAACTCATCATATATTGATAAGGAAGAAAAAGTTATACAAAAACTGTTTTGGGAAAACTGGTTAAATATTTGGGGAAAAACAAAAATTGAGTTCAAATGCAGTGAATAGTCATTGAAAATCAAAAAGTAAAAGTCAGAGATTGTTAATTTAACCTCCAAAGTTTTAAAAACTTCCGTAAGTTAGGAAATTATTCTTAAAAATTAAAAAACAGAGAAAAAACTGCTGGAAAAGTACTTGCAACACAAAAGATAGAAAAATCATTGGTGTCTTGGTACATAAAATGTTCCACTAAAAAAAAGAACACCAACCCAGGTATAGTTAAACTGTCATTGAATGTAAATATGAACATGAATAAGCATGTATATGACATTTTGTAAATATGACTATTGAATAATATTTGAATGTTTCTTGACAAGTTTCATTTCAGAGTTAGAAAACAAAGGAAATGATTATACAAACACACATACATTCTTTTTTCTGACCTGAAAATGGTCAAAATGGTCAAAGCAGGGAATACGCATTGAGTAGAGTGGTTTTATAACATTGTTAGTGACAGTGTAGCCTGGTACAAGTTTCTTAATCGATTTGGCTATTTATTTTTATCAAGAGCTTTTGATCTATTCAATTCTACTTTTAAATTGCCACCTAAAGAAACAAGGCAACATTTTGTACTTTTTTATTATTATTATTATTATTTTTTTTCCATCGGGTTTGTCATACATTGATATGAATCAACCATGGATTTACATGTATTCCCAATCCCGATCCCCCCTCCCACCTCCCTCTCCACCCGATTCCTCTGGGTCTTCCCAGTGCACCAGGCCCGAGCACTTGTCTCATGCATCCCACCTGGGCTGGTGATCTGTTTCACCATAGATAGCATACATGCTGTTCTTTTGAAATATCCCACCCTCACCTTCTCCCACAGAGTTCAAAAGTCTGTTCTGTATTTCTGTGTCTCTTTTCTGTTTGGCATATAGGGTTATCGTTGAATCACCTTCTTAAATTCCATATATATGTGTTAGTATGCTGCTATCGTTCTTTTATCTCTTCTGCGTACTTCACTCTGTATTAATGGGCTCCAGTTTCATCCATCTCATTAGGACTGGTTCAAATGAATTCTTTTTAACGGCTGAGTAATATTCCATGGTGTATATGTACCACAGCTTCCTTATCCATTCATCTGCTGATGGGCATCTAGGTTGCTTCCATGTCCTGGCTATTATAAACAGTGCTGCGATGACATTGGGGTGCATGTGTCTCTTTCAGATCTGGTTTCCTTGGTGTGTATGCCCAGAAGTGGGATTGCTGGGTCATATGGCAGTTCTATTTCCAGTTTTTTAAGAAATCTCCACACTGTTTTCCATAGCGGCTGTACTAGTTTGCATTCCCACCAACAGTGTAAGAGGGTTCCCTTTTCTCCACACCCTCTCCAGCATTTATTGCTTGTAGACTTTTGGATAGCAGCCATCCTGACTGGCGTGTAATGGTACCTCATTGTGGTTTTGCTAACAAACACATGAAAAGATGCTCAACATCACTCATTATTAGAGAAATGTAAATCAAGGCAACATTTTGAAAAAAAATTTTTTTAAAGATTATTGTATTGACTATTACGTCTGCAAAATAGAAGCAATCTAAATGCTTAAGAATGGAAGCATGGTTAAGTAAACTATCTTAGTTTTTATGTAACAGGCAATTATACAGCCAATAAAACACATTAAAATGAATGAAAAGAATAACTATACTTAGATAAGCATTGAAAAATTCACATTGGGAGGAAGAAATACAATGTCAAAAGTGGACAGGTGATTATATTCTTTAAATTTTCTGAATCATCTTCAAAATAGGCTTATATTACTCTTCTAATTGGAAAAAGGTATATGAAGTCAGATGTTTCATAGCCTCAAGTTTATGGTTCAAGTTCAAGGACTGACAAGAATCAGCAAACAAACAGAGCAGAGAATGCAGATGAGCTGATACAAAAAATGTGGCACCCCAGCGCTGATGGCGTTTCCTACTGGAAGTGCCAGAGTTCAGCGATCTCAGCGCCTTTTATGAAGTGAGGAGCTAAGACTACAGGAAGCCATTTATGCTGCTGTTGAAAGAACAGACAATCATCAAGCAAAATCAGACCTAATCACCTTCAGGTAATTGATATTTTTGGCGAAGTCACAGTATGGTAATCAGTCTATTTCACAGTTTACTTCTTACTGTGCCATCACGCCTTGAAACTAAATGTGTCAGTGAATCAAGCCTAGCCAAAAGACAAATGTACTTAGTTGCTCAATCTGTCCGACTCTTTGCAACTCTTTGGACTGTAGCCTGCCAGACTCCTAGTCCATGGGATTTTTCAGGGATTATTTTCATTTCCTTTTCCAAGGGATCTTCCTGTCCAAAGGATGGAACCCACATCTCCAGTGTCTCCTGCATTGCAGGCAAATTCTTTACCGACTGCGCCATTGGTTGTTGTTCATTCAGTCGTGTCCAACTCTTTGCGACCCCAGGGATGGCAGCACACCAGGCTTCCCTGTCCTTCACCATCTCCCAGAGTTTGCTCAAACTCATGTCTATTCAGTCAGTGATGC
Source organism: Cervus canadensis (assembly GCF_019320065.1). Taxonomy (NCBI): domain Eukaryota; kingdom Metazoa; phylum Chordata; class Mammalia; order Artiodactyla; family Cervidae; genus Cervus; species Cervus canadensis. Next base: position 9,437,746 of record NC_057408.1, read on the forward strand.
CATCCAACCATCTCATCCTCTGTCGTCCCCTTCTCCTCCTGCCTTCAATTTTTCCCAGCATCAGGGTCTTTTCTGATAAGTCAGTTCTTCGCATCACGTGGCCAAAGTATTGCAGTTTCTGCTTCAGCATCAGTCTTTCCAATGAATATTCAGGACGATTTCATTTATGATTGACTGCTTTTATCTCCTTGCTGCCCAAGGGACTCTCAAGAGTCTTCTTCAACACCACTGTTTAAAAGCATCAATTCTTCAGGGCTCAGCCTTCTTTATGGTCCAACTCTCACATCCGTACATGACTACTAGAAAAACCATAGCTTTGACTATACAGATCTTTGTCAGCAAAGTAAAGTGTTTGCTTTTTAATATCCTGTCTAGGTTGGTCATAGCTTCTCTTCGAAGGAGGAGCATCTTTTACTTTCATGGCTACAGTCACCATCCACAGTGATTTTGGAGCCTAAGAAAATAAAGTCTGTCACTTTTTTCATTGTTTCCTCATCTATTTGCCATGAAGTGATGGGCCCGGATGCCATGATCTTAGTTTTTTGAAAGCTGAATTTTAAGCCAACTTTTTCACTCTCTTCTTTCACTTTCATTAAGAGGCATTCTAGTTTCTCTTCACTTTCTGTCATTAGGGTGGTGTCATCTGTGTATCTGAGGTTATTGATATTTCTCCTGGCAATCTTGATTCCAGCTTGTGCTTCCTCCAGCCTGGCATTTTGCATGATATTACTCTGCATATAAGGTAAATAAACAGGGTGACAATACACAGTCTTGACATACTCCTTTCCCAATTTTGAACCAGTCCATTGTTCCATGTCCAGTTCTAACTGTTGCTTCTTGACCTGCATACAGATTTCTCAGGAGGCAGGTAAGGTAATCTGGTAGTCCCATCTCTAAGAATTTCCCACAGTTTGTTGTGATCCACACAGTCAAAGGCTTTAGTGTAGTCCAGGAGGCAGAAGTAATGCTTTTTCTGAAATTCTCTTGCTGTTTCTATGATTCAACAGATGTTGGCAATTTGATGTCTGATTTCTCTGCTTTTTCTGAATCCAGCTTGTACATTTGGAAGTTCTCAGTTTGTGTACTGTTGAAGCCTAGCTTAAAGGATTTTGAGCATTACCTTTTTAGCATGTGAAATGAGTGCAATTGAGCCATCAGGGAAGCCCCTAAAGGCAAATAGGTCTTTCAAATTATTTGGAAAATAGTTGCTATAAACACAGAAGAAAGAAAGGGTGTTGAAAAAATTTTCAAAATGACTTGCATAACATAAATTTTGTTAGAGCTTGCCAATATATTTTGGTAAGTACTTATTTTTTAACTTTTATCAAACATAGAGTAGTCTTCATATGTGGTTGATATTTATTATATAAACATCCATGTTATCACACTCAGGTCAAAATCAGAACACTTCCAGAATCCCCGGAGTCCCTTCACATGGTATTCAGCCCCAATTCTGCTTTTCTGCTTCCCCTGAGAGGTGACCACCATCATGAGTTTTACATGAGTCATTTCCTTGCTGTTGTAAAATAGAAATGTCACTTACATACATATCTCTAAATAAGATAGATTAGTTTTAATGCCTCTGATTTTTCTCACTACATTATATTTGTGAGATTCATGCATTTGATATGTCTAACAATAGTTCATTTATACATTTCATTGTATAAATGTAACACAATTTACCTGTCTATTCTGCTGTTAATGTATGTTTGGGTCATTGTTTTTTAAACTGATAAATAATGTTACTAGGAACATTTCTCTGTGTCTGTGTATTTCCTTTGGGAGCATACTAGGAAGTAGAACTGCTTCATCATTGTACACAACTGTCTTCAAGTTTACTAGATAATAAAAAATTATTTCCAAGTTATCTTGCCAATTTCTGTAACTGCCAGCAGCATATTTATTTAAAATTTCACTAGTGATTTATTCAATACGATTTCACAAGTTTTCCATTAAAACTATTGTACCTCTATTAATAGACTTATTTCTAGAGGCTTGAAAACTTCCTTTCAAGATCTCTTTAAGTTTCTAGTTTTCTGAATATTTGTTGATGATACATAAAACCATGAAATAATTACTTATACTAATACAAAATACCCAAATTATTTTTGTCTATTGATTTGTATCCACTAATGTTGCTAAACTTTTACTTATTCTAATGGGTTGCTTGTGGATTCTTTGGATTTCTATGTTTACAATCCTGATAAATGCAAATAAGAGCAGCTTTCATCCTTATAAAATTGACATCTTACTTTGTTTTTCTGACTGGGAGCTTCAGGACAATGCAGAGGAGCAGGAGTCGTCGTGGACTCCTGCCACCTTTTACTCTTCCTTTTTACCTCTCACCCCTTTACACTGAGAGTCTTTCCTTCTGTATTTCTACCGTTCTCCATTTCTTTCAGTGAATGTCTGTTGGTGGAAAACTTCCTCAAATTTTGTTTAAGTAAGAAATGGCCTTATTTTCACTTTTTACCTGAAAGACATTCTTGCCGAGCACAGTGTCCCAGCTTGCCAGGAGTTGTTTTCCAGTACATTGAAGACCATTTAAACTGTCTTCTGATTTTCACTTTTGATTTAGAGAGGTCAAAAAAGGGGCTTGCCAGGAGGCGATAATGGTAAAGAATCTGCTTGCCAAGTGGTAAAAAAAATCTGCCCGCAAATGCACGAAGTGGAAGAGACATGGGTTCGACTCCTGGGTTGGGGAAATCCTCTGGCGTAGAAAATGGCAACCCACTCCAGTATTCTTGCCTGGGAAGTCCCATGAACAGAGGAGCCTACAGTCCATGGGGTCGCAAAGAGTTGGACATGACTGAACACACACAGAGATGGAGCTTGTAATAAAGTGTAGTCGTCTATGTTTTTTAGAAAGGTAGGGAGCCAGGTCTCTGATGCTGGCTTTTCCAGGTACTCTGTCTCATTCTTCACTGCTCTGAGATTTATGCCACAGCTGAGAAGTGTGAATTTTAGTTTGAAAATCCCAAGTTCTCCAACCATTACATAATAGTGGACTCAGATCCAATCAGAGCAACACTGTGTTAATGAGACAAGATTTGTTCTGGCTATAAGGTTAAAAAAAAGAAGAAGAAGAAAGAAAAAGAAAAAAAGCAGCTGACAGTGATTTAAAGCATAAGTCATTTATTGTTTCCTTAGGGAGAAATTCAGAGATTTGGAATTCAGTTACATAACTTTTTTTTGTGTGTGAATACAGCCATTACACACAAGAAGACATGTCTGCTCTTGAACTAGGATCTTTGTAAGTTTATTAATATTTTGGAAAATTCATGCCACTAGCTGCTGTCTCCCCACCCAAAGTTGGCCTATATGAAATGCATGAATGAAAAAGATCTTAAGTCATTTTTTTCCCTAGGCTATACTGCATGCCACTTTGCCAAAGGGTCAGACTGCAGGAGCTCTCAGATTGCTCTGAAACCCCACCTCACTTTTGCACACCCTGTTGTGTACACTTGCCCTTGTGAGAAGTGGAAAAGTGCCAACGAACGTCTTTCTTTTCTGGTTCCTGCTCCTCTCAGAGATCAGGATTCATCAGAAATGGTGACAAATTCATTCCATAGCCTAAAGCCAGGTACAGGGTGCTAAGAAGCAGATGAGATTCACCGTGAATAATCCTTGATTTATGTACTTAAGAGCTACTGAAGTGTACTTTTTTCCTATTTTTATCTTTAATTCCAGCAAAAGCTATTCTAATGTTTTCTTTCCCCCTCCCTGTCTATCTCAAGAGAGCTGCTGACTTCAGCACAAAAGACTTCACTCATCATTCACCTGCATTTATCATGATCCAGTAATCTGAACATTGTCTTATTTTTGGACAGTTTTTGAAATTAGTCATCACCATAAGCCTTCTGTTTAGCCACAGAATTCTGCACTATCCATAATCAAGGAGTGGCTTTGTGGGCTTTTTTTAGAAGCGAAAACTGAATTCCTCACCTGTGAGAAATCAAGTTTCAGTAACTTTGAATAATCTTTGTGAAATAAGGAAGGCAAGGGTTTATATCTTCTCAGAATCCTTAGAGTCCTAAAGTCGAGATAATTTTCTGCAGGTTGTTTTGGGAAGGGAGCAAATTTTTTCCACTTTTTTCTCAACTAACATACATTGTGTACTTTGGGGTTGAAATTGGAAAATTTCCCAGGAAACGGATGGCTATTACTTTGCATGATCCAGATTGAATAAATACACAATTATTAATTTAGCATGAATTCAGTATTTCCTAACTTCTAATCCACAGAGTGAAAACAGATATCTTTGGAGCTCCACGGGAGATACCAACCCTTTCAGAATGGATGGCAAGCACCAGCAGCATGCTGTGGATATTGAACAACACCCGACTGAGTTGGTGAGTAGTGTACATACCTTTTTTTCCCCCTAACACATTTCCTTTATTGTCTTCTTAGTTATTTATAACAAGGGAAATATCAGCCAACATTCACTACCAAGTGGAAAATAACTGTTACAAACATTTTATCAAAGGAGATACACAGCTGGCAAATGAACACATTAAAAATGTTCAACGTGATGAACCATTTAGGGAAATGCAATCAGACCATAGTGAGATACCTCTGCACAGGTAAGATTGAGTGTACTGACCATATGAACCAAGCACAGGGAACTGGAATTATCCCATACTCTTGATGGGAATGCAAAAATCATTCACTTTGGAATATATGAAAGCATATATTCATATAAATAATTACATCTTCTTTCATATCTAACATTCTTGCTTTCTACGTTTAATATTTAACCCTCCCCCAACTGAACTTGCATTTTTTCCTAATGTTTACTATTAGAGGATGAATGGAATCTGGACGTTACTAATAGGAGTTGCAAGTATTGAGGGAGTTACGTAGTACCAATTGTAGTAACCAATTGTGCTATACCATCATTTGATAATTGTGCAATATGCTTTTTGCCTAAATTTTATATTTATATCAGAAATTTATAACAATGTATGAGTGGACAAGATTTTAGCAGATGATTTGAAGTGTTATATTGACAGCAGATATTAACATTATTGTTTATATTCATACATATTTAAATCCAATGAAAATATTTATTCTCATTGACTTACTTGTTTCTAAAGTAGAAATTTATGGAAAATGTCTCATGGTGGGGGGACTTATGCTTAAACTGTTACTCTAGGCAAATAAACATCATATTTCTTAGAACATATTAAGGGTCCCTTTCATCATTCACACAAATTCTTTCATCTTATAAATGACTAGCGACAGAAATTGAACTCAGGTTGCTCACATTTATAATCATTTCCTTACAAGATGGTACTTTTCAAAAAGCTTGAGTACTAGCTTTCTAACAAGGAGAAATGGATTTTATGATTAACTTGATGTTGCAGAACCAAGGGAAAAGTCAGATAAGATAAACATGAAGATATGATTAGGTATAAAAATTGTTTTGCAACTTGAAGGTTGTATTTGTGTTCAGTTTGGGAATCCAATATCTAGACTACCATAAACCTAATTTATAGGCTGCCTCTTACTCCATGGAAGCTGCAAAATTCCATTGCTTTAATATCATATATACATCATTTTATTTCCTTCTCCTTTCCCCACATGTCAAAAATATTTATGCAATTTATTCCATTAAGTCAAATAATTAGTTAATTATGCAAAATACTCAGTAAACCAACTTCTGAGACCATGAAAAGGAATCGTTTGGATTTCCTATTTTTTAGTAATCTGACTGGCAACCTATGACTAACCTCTTATATTCCCCGAAACAAGGGGTAGAATATTTTCTTTTAATTCTTTATGAGTTTGTTTTCTTACTTTAGAACATTTGGAAAAAACAGAAAATTACAAAAAAAAAAATTTTTTTAATCACCCATGACCCCTCTCAGAGGAAAAAGAAACTGCTAATATTTTGCTTCTTGCCCCCCATCCAATTTAATTTTATTCTTTTGATTGCTTTATTTTATCACATGAAATTTTTGTCAATTTATATTCAGAGAATCGAGAGCTTATACTACAGAAATCTTTTCTTAGAAGATGTTATTCAAGTTGTCTTTTTGCTTCTCAGTAAAGTTTTGTGGTCTTCTTTATATAAATTCTATGGCATTTTATAGGCTTAGCAATTTAATTTTTTTGTTTGTTTTTAATTGTATTTATTTATTTTTTATATTTATTTATTTTTAATTGGTTGATGGTTGTTTTACAATATTGGTTTGATTTCTGCATACATCAACATGAATTAGCCATAGGTGTACATATGTCCTATCCCTCTTGAATCTCCCTCCCACCTCCCACCCTTTCAACCCCTCTAGATTGAGGGAGCCCTCTAGATTGAGGAAGCCCTGGTCTAGAGCCCTCCTTTGAGTTCCCTGAGTCAGCAAATTTCCATTGTAGACTTAGCCATTTAAAATGCATCCCTAAACCCTCTTACACTGTTGGTGGGAATGCAAACTAGTACAGCCACTATGGAGAACAGTGTGGAGATTTCTTAAAAAAACTGGAAATAGAACTGCCATATGACCCAGCAATCCCACTTCTGGGCATACACACTGAGGAAACCAGATCTGAAAGAGACACGGGCACCCCAATGTTCATCACAGCACTGTTTATAATAGCCAGGACATGGAAGCAACCTAGATGCCCATCAGCAGACGAATGGATAACGAAGCTGTGGTACATATACACCATGGAATATTACTCAGCTGTTAAAAAAAATTCATTTGAATCAGTTCTAATGAGATGGATGAAACTGGATACCATTATACAGAGTGAAGTAAGCCAGAAAGATAAAGACCAATACAGTATACTAACGCATATATATGGAATTTTAAAAGATGGTAACGATAACCCTATATGTGAAACAGAAAAAGAGACACAGATGTACAGAACAGATTTTGGACTCTGTGGGAGAAGGTGAGGGTGGGATGTTCTGAGAGAACAGCATTGAAACGAGTATACTATCAAGGGTGAAACAGATCACCAGCCCAGGTGGGATGCATGAGACAAGTGCTCGGGCCTGGTGCACTGGGAAGACCCAGAGGGATGGGATGGGGAGGGAGGCGGGAGGGGGGATCGGGATGGGGAACACATGTAAATCCATGGCTGATTCATGTCAATGTATGGCAAAAACCACTACAATATTGTAAAGTAATTAGCCTCCAACTAATAAAAATAAATGAAAAAAAATGCATTCCTACTACCCTAAAGAGCAGTTGCTGTTACACACACACAGACCCACACATAAAACAGTGCTGCTACACATACATTTTGTACTTTTATAACCAGTCAATTTGATGAGATCTTATTATTTTTTATAGAGCATTTGGCTAATTATTTGGGATTCTGTAGGGCAACATATCATCTACAAATAATGTTAATTTCATCTTCACATTTCCATTATTTATACACACTGATGAGAACTTCTAGAAAACCAGTACCTGATATTGGTGGCAGGAGACATTCTTCTCTTCTCCTGACTCTAAAGGAATGTCTCTGAATGTTTCACTGTTAAATATTATGGTCATTGCTTGGAGATAAACATTGCTCATCACATTTGGGAGTTATTCTTCTCTTCTAGTTCTTTGGAGTTGGTATCATTTGTCTGCTTTTACCACTTTTAAATGCTGAAATGTGTTAAATGAGCAGTGAGCATTGAGATGATTATTTTCCTTCTTTGATCATTTAATATGAAAAAGTACTTGTATAATTCACATCATGAAACCGTTTATTAGAGTTTCAGATTTTCCTAGAACTTGGTCAGTTCTTCCTGGAATACAGATTGGATTCAATAATTTTTTACATGTTTTATGAATTTATGTGCCTAGATCAAATAAATTTTCTTCATCCTTAAAAATCAGGGTTGATGAATTGTTGATGTTAACATTCTTTCTCTGCAGTTACCCAGAAATCCCTATGGTTCAAACGAAGGAACACATTGTGGTTGCAGATTGCCTGTTGTGACCTTACAGCCGCAGTGGGTGAGATTTGGGGCCCAGGGGCAGTGGGGCATCTTCACTGGTCCTTTGAGGTGATGCTAAGCCAAGGTAGACAGGCTCTGCTTGGTCAGCCCCTCCGAAGGGGTCTCCTCTCCTTCAACGCCTTGCCTGTCCTTTGATGGCTCTGTGCTTCTCGGGCGCCCCCCCACCCCCGTAACTCCACAAGCTCCGGGCAATGCGGGGGACCTGCTGGCCCAGTAATTTATCAGTACTGTAGTCTATTCCTATAAGATCCTGCTCCATACCAGAGCTGGTCGTTTTTTCTATTTTGATGTCTAAGTTCAGCGAACTTTGTTTTGTTTATGTTTAAGAGATCAAAAATGTATTTAATGAATCATTTTCTAGTTACCAAATCTCAGAATGTCATTTGAAAATGGGAGATGACAGTGAGCCAAATACCTGTCACTTTCCATCACTCCAAGATAACCAGTCTCCATGTTCTGATGGGCCTTCGGTTTTTCCCTCCAGGATGTCTAATTAGATAATTTAATTTATACTGTAAGTATAGTAGCTGATATGAGGTCATCATGTGATTTATTCCTGAGGCAACCTATTTGCATTTAAGGTGACACCTTTATTGCTTTAGTGCAAAGGGTTAACTAAGAGGGGACATTTTGTCCTTACGCACTTACGGACAAGGTGTGTGTATGTATATGTGTGTGTGAGAGAGAGAGAGAGGATAAATTTATTCATTTAAATTATAGCATTTAAAGTAATGAAAAAAACTAGCCATATTCTAATGGAAATCGCTTACCTAGGTTACCACTGTGTTCTTGCTGAAACGTTCACTTTTCATAACCCTGTGCAGGCAGCAGCAAAGCCATGGTCGCCCTGGAAAACATTCCTGCTGTGTCTCCTGGCCTGTCTCATTGCCACAGCCCTTGTTGTTCTGCTCTTCTATTTTGTCCACTTGGGCAAGCCCGCGGCCGGCACCACCATCGTCATTCATGCCGACGGCAAGTCCAGTCATGTCACCTGCATTCCTGGTGCTGCCCCATCTCCGGGCCCATCCTCCCTGCCTGTATCTCAGAGCGCTCTGCCTCCTACCCCGGGGACCAACCACAGCTCCTCTACCCCGGGGCTCCCAACTCCTATGGAGACGACAATGAGCTCAACGTTGGTCCACGAAGTTGAAATTGAAGATGAAGAATGATATTTGGGGGGTGTCTTCAGCCCTCCTCAAGCCAGACCCACCCACTGATCCTGAATGAAGCATGTCCAAGGTATTCTCCCCTCCAGCCGAGAGGTTCCAAAGCATTTAGCTTTACGAGACTTGCCCTCTTGCTCAGTCATTTGCTGTGTTCCATATGAGAATGATACCAGTGTTCTCAGTCAAGGACCCTCAAGTCTTCAAATGATTGGAAAAGAAAAATTTCAACTGAGCTCAGTTGATTCATCCTGGCTAGGGCCCAGAGTCTCTTTTCATCCTGTAAAACCCATCTTAATTTCATTAATGAGGATTTCAACTGCTGGAGAAGCTGCCTGCCTCCTGTATGTTGGCTCTCAAGCCACTATTTACCCTCAGTTATTGATTATTTCCCAATCTCATACACTTGACTCTTTTCGGTATTTATATTCCAATAGGGAGATAAGGAAGTGTTCAATTAATGTGGTTAACGAACATAAATTATTAGGGAACTATTCATCATTACAGAAGTTTTCCTACTATTGGGGGGAAAGGAGGGCTGATCAATGAGGTTAGAAATGATAAAGATAGGTTTCAGAGGAGGGCTGAAAGTTAAACAAAGGTGGAAGTTTAAGGGGAGATCATTAAAACAGAAAATGAGAGGGCTAAGGGGATTTGATGGATTTAAAATCCAAAACATACTTAGAAACACTTCAAATGTAACAAATGGTGTCTTTTCTCTATACTTTTTTCTGATAGTGTCAATATTATTTTCTGTACTTGATATTTTGCTTAAAGTATTATAACCTGCTGCTTATAAAATTTGAACTTTTATATTGTCTTATACTTTGTAACTTTGAGGGCACATGGTTTATAATTTGGTGTGAAATACAAGACCCTTGTTCAATGTTACTTGTATTTTGAGTGTTTAACACTCACTAGAAACATAAACACTTTATTTTGGAGACTTTGGGGTTAAAAATCAACCTGCCCATTCCATCCTCAACCTCCAAACTCCACAAAAGAGGAAGACTGGTGAGAGAAGGCAGCTCCTGTTCAAAGACTCAGACCCTACGGGAGGCAGTAGACCCAGGATGTCTTTGGCACAGCATCGGAGGTTCTAAATAGGTTCCAAAAGCATTAAAAGATTTTATGTTATCTGCCATTCTAGGTTCATTTGCTGTAGCCAATAATAGAACATGTAAATTACACAAACCTTGGGGCTTTATTGAGTAATTAGGCTCTGCCCAAGAAAAATTAAAAATGTGGTCATTCTCTAGGTAATTGTTATTTTAGGGCAGCTAGCATTATTTCTCAGACACAGGGAAATGTAAAAATTTGAGTCTTTGAAAAGTTTTTCAGTTTACAAACATTATTTGATAAGAGAATTTAAGAATGATAAAAGGCATTATATAAATTTTAGAAATTTCACAAAGCTCTAGAGGAGATTAATGGGCAAAAAGGAGAAAGTGCGCATGCATTTCTCCCTTGTAGAGTTTTTTTTTAATTAGAGGACAATTGCTTTACAATGTTGTGCTGGTTTCTGCCGTAGGACAAGGTGAATCAGCCATGAGTATTTATTTATATGTGTGTGTACTTAGGTGTTTAGTCACGTCTGACTCTTTGCGAGGCCGTGCACTGTAGCCCACCAGGCTCCTCTGTCCATTCTCCAGGCAAGAATACTGGAGTGGGTCGCCCTGCCCTTCTCCGGAGGATCTTCCCAACCCGGGGACTGAACCTGGGTCTCCTGCGTTGCAAGCAGGTTCTTCACCATCTGAGCTTCAGGGGGGTCCTATTTATACTGATCCCGTCCCTCTTTAGCCTCCGTCCCACCCACTCCTCCAGGCGGTCACAGAGCACCGAGCGGAGCGCCCCACGGCACACAGCAGCTTCCCACTAGCTCTCCGCTTTACACGCGGTGGTGTATCTATGTCACCGCTACTCTCTGCATTCACCCCACCCTCCCCTTCTTCCACCGTGTCCACAAGTCCATCCCCTATGTCCGCATCTCTATTCCTGCCCTGTAAATAGCTTCAGCAGTACCATTCCCCCCCGATTCCATATAAATGTGTTAATGTATGATATTTGTTTTTCTCTTTCTGACTTAACTTCAGTCTGTATAACAGGCTCTTGGTTCATCCACCTCAGTTTAACTGACTCACATTCATTCCTTTTACTGGCTGCTAGTAGAGTTTTAAATCAATTCATTTCTATTGTGTTTTTGATTTATATGCTTGTGAAGAAGAAAGATCAAATTCCCTAGTTTCAAATGTACTTCCTTATATGATTTAAATTTTGCTTTGCAATATAAAAGAAAAAAAACCTTTTAATAGAAAGATCTTAGAATGTACCATTAATAAAAAATTTAAATGAAAATTTCATATCCTAGAAGCCATTTGAAATAGCTAGATGTGATTAAAAAAAAGCTGTTCTTTTCTTCCTTTGCTGTTTAAGATTATATAGGATGCACTATGGTAAAACGGGGAGGATAACTTCATTGTGTTTAAGGAATATGCTCCTAGCAATGAATTTCCTATGTTAAATATTGGAGGATATTGTAATAAGGGTTATCTGAGATCATCAGATTTCTGTGCTTTATAAAACGGGGTTGTGAATGAGCTCTCAGACTCATGTATTGCTTTAGACTTCTACAGTTTAATAAAATCTCTTTTTAGATTAATTTTTATTGGGGGATAGCTGCTTTGCAATGTTGTGTTAGTTTCTGCTGCACAGAAAAGTGAGTCAGTTGCACACACATCCCCGCCTTCTTGGATTTCCTCCCCACTTATGTTACTAGGGAGCGCCGAGGAGAGTCAGTCTACCAGGGATCAGTACCCAGCTGTCGTGTCCAACTCTTTGCAACTCCATGGACTGTAGCCTGCCGGGTGGGTTGCCAGTTCCTTCTCCAGGGGATCTTTCCGACTCAGGGATCGAATCCACGTGTCCGCATCTCCTGCATTGGCAGGAGGATTCTTTACCACTGAGCCACCAGGAAAGCCCTCAGTGGGGTCTCCTGTGTGAAACAGCAGATTTTCATTAGTTATCTGTTTTAGGCCTAGCAGTGAATATTTGTCAATCCCAATCTCTCAGTTTATTCCCTGCTTTCCCCTTGTTAACAGTAAATTTGTTATCTAATCTTTGTCTCTCTGTCTGTTTTGCCAGTAAGTTCCTCTGTACCACTTTTCAGGATTCCACCTATAAGCCATATTAGTAAAATCTTAAAGTATTAAGCAGCGTTGTGGAAAATGTCTTCACCATTTAAGACACATTACTCAGATTAAAATTTTTCAAAGTACTATGAAAATACTGAAGTGTGCTTATTCAATAAGAATGTAATCATCCATTATAATGATTTATTCAGTAAGTATTAAAACCATATATTTCTAATATTTATTATTTCAAAAATTTATTCACTGTATTGAATGACAATAATATATTTTAAAATAGTCAGGAAATTCTCTACTTAAAACATCTTCTACTAGAAATTTTCAGGTCCATTATTTATTCATAAATGCGAAGTAATCCTTGTGGGATTAAAATGTTAAGTTTTCAAATGCACTTCACCAAATAAACCTGCGATTAAATTTCTTTGGATGCTTTACTAAGAAAATGCCCTATTGGGCATTTTGTTTCCAAAATAAGTCCATTTACTTATACTGAAAATCCACTTTAATAGGTAAAATCAACTTTACGCCATAATGATGTTCACAATTATTTTAGGAAAAGCTTTCAGAAGTTACACCGTGTTAGTCATTCACTTTGATACTGTGCAATTTCAAAAGCTTTTGAACTTCAGAACCACCTCTACTTTGAAACAAATTATTATTTGTGAACTTTCATTTGCTTAGTCTTTAAGTTCTTTAATAATCTCCTAAGCATCTCATAATTGCCATTAGAGTGATAGACATCTAATACCGGTGTTATGATCAAGTCAAACATGTTTCTACTTTGTCATATCTTTTGTTAACTTTTACTATGGCATCCAGAGGGCCTTTTCCAAGTTCTGTAGGAATCTCTCTTTGTCATCCAAGGTGGTCCTTACCTTCAACGACAATTTCATCAGACCTGGTTCATTTCTAAGAGGGAAGTCCTCAGCTCGAAAGGATTCCTTTTGCTAGGAAAGGAAGAGCAGAGTGATTAACCAGTGTCCCTAGCCTTTGGGCACTGTACAAAGTTCCCACTTCAATGTCATCCGACCTAGACGGGCAAAACTAAGAAATGAAGAAATAACCAGTAATAAGAAAGAAAAGCAGGGGCCATGCATCAAGAACCCTTGTGGCTCCCAGAGACGTGATGGAACTGGAAGGATCTATGGTAAGTGAAATAAGCCAGAGGCAATTATTACATGATCTCACTTATTGAGGAATATATAAAGAGCTGAAATCATAGAGTAGAAAGGTGGTTACCAGGGGCAGGCGAGTAGGAGGGAGTTGGGAAAATAGAGAGGAGCTGGTCAAAGAGTACAAACTTCTAGTTTGAAGATGCTAAATTCTGGGGCTTAGTGATTATGGTTAGTATTACTGTATTATATACTTGAAATTTACTGAGAGACATCTTAAGTGGTAATTATGTGACTTGAGAGATGTGTTAGCTAAGCTATATTGGTAATCATTTTGTAATATATAAATGTATCAAATCAACATGTACATCTTAAATGTATACAATGTTATATACCTCAAAAAGTAGGGTGAAAGAAAGAAAGAAAGAAAATAATTGTTCACAACCACTAATGTCATCTTTTCCAGAAGTAGAGTAGATGTGTTTGCTCTGAAGTACCTGTAGTTTGAGTTTAAAAAATACTGTAAATACAGATACTTCTGCATCAGTTGTATGTTTCTATACTTGCCACTGTCCTAAATGGAAGATATGGGCTTATGTTACAGATAGAACAAGAAGCCCCAAATTATTGTTTACTATTTACTACACAAAGGACTCTTGTATCAGTTGATAAAAAATTCAACTGTAAGTCACAGATGTTCCTAAATAATAATGCAGTTGCAGAAAAATAATATATAAAAGCTTCTCTCTAATATACACCAGAAGACTAAAGGTAGCTTTTGAAAAAGTAATTTTTTGGTCACAAGAGACCTGGACTCCTGTATCTCACTGTTCCACATCCTTGACATCTGGCTTCTATTTCACAGTTTAAAATGGCTGCTTAAGCTCCAGTCATTACGTCAACATTCTAGTCAACAGAAAAAAAGAGGGATGAAGGGCTTAAGCCCTCCCTCTAAGAATACTTCTCAGAATTTGCATACAATAATTTTTATTATGTCCCATTGTCAGAAATTAGTCATGCAGCCACATACAGCTGTCAGAAAGAGGAGAGATGCAATGATTATTCTGGGTGTTTGTGTGACTAGGTAAAACTGATGGTTCTATTTATAAGGAAAACAAAGAGAATAGATTTTAGGGCCCAACCCAGAGTCTCTGTCCCAGAACTAAAGCCAAACATTGTTAGATGAAGAGATGAACATTTCACTCCAAATTCCTAATCCCTTTAGGAGCCCCACGTACTCTTTAATACTCTTATTTAATTGCAAAATTCTAACACTGTCTAATAATTGTGAGTCAGATGTGGGCAATTACAGTGTCAGAGTGAGCTGCCCCAGCTGCCAGCCCCTCTGGCGGAGGAGTCAAGTCTCCAGGAGTTCGGTGCAAACAGGAGAGCACCAAGAGCCCGTCCTGGGAGGAGGGAGGTCACGCGTGATGCTTTGGTGTATCTTCTCAGAGCCCAGGCCAGGGTCGGACAGAGAACCTACAGAGCAAGCTTTGATGAATTAAATCACTGATTGCATCCCAGAGACACCGCGCAGAAAGGGTCTGTGGAGATTATCCAGTGCAAACTCCTCACTTTCGAGAGAAAGGACCGGAAGTTCGAGTAAAGCTTGGCGGGTGCTGGGTGTGTGCAGGTATCCTGTCGAGGACTTTAACTGTGTTATCTCGCAGGGCGGCGTATTAGTGTCAAAGCTGAGGTTGCCTGAACGAAGATCTGGGGTTCCTCGCTAACGTGAAACTTTTCACTTTACATTTTCTCACTTCCATCTTGATTGGCTTCCTGCATGTACTAATGTGTTGAATTCCCATTTTATTAATAGTGCCTCATTTTTATGTACTTTTATTTCCAGTTGGAAGAGAGAAAAGAATGATGCCACTTTGTTCTTTGTATTTTCTGCGTCATATCTGCACTTTTACTTTTCATTTTCCCCAAGAACCAGGTTTTCTTCTTTCCAGGTCACAAAGGGGTTTATGTTTCTCTATAATGTAGTATTAGAGTAGTTAAAATGTAGAAAGTCTAAAACTAGGCAACCAGGACTTGAAACCTAGTTCTCTCACTTACTATGTGACCTTTGGCAAGTTACCTACCCCTCTGTGTCAGTTTTCTCATCTAAAATGTGGAGACAAAAAAGACCATTTACTGTGGAAGTCTATTGTAAAGAGTGAATGGGTTAAAAATTGTAAAACATCCTGGCAATGTTTGATAGACGTTATCTGAGAATAATGGTGACTTCTTAACTCAAAGATGGTATTCCCTTGCCACCTAGCATGTTTTTGGCCTTCTATCCTCCTTTAGCAAATAATTTATTAAAAAACTTGCAATGAGTATTGACACTTAACTAAGAAAAATGTTACAGGATCGTTGAAGCTTCTGACTAAGTATGATGACTCAAAGCTCAAAGCTAAAAAAAAAAATAAACCTCAAAAAAACTAAAAAAACCTTAAAAAAAAAAAAAAACCTCAAAGCTCAAAGGTAGTAGAGATTAAGAGTTGAGTGAAATAAAAATTACAGTGCATGGAGAAAAACCCTGCAACAATTGGAGGTGAAGGTCAGGTGGGAAATAAAAGGATTCACCTTCACTCCTGCTAAAGCAACAGGGTGAATGTGCTGTCAGCTGACTAAGAAAATTACACTTCTCTGTAAAGTGAAAAATAGTTTTAAAAACAAAGTTAGCTATTTTTTATTTTTAATGGGAACCAGTGAGGACCATCTTAGTTCAGAAAATTAAGATTTAATATTTAGAAACTCTTTTAGTGAATGAAATTCATGTTTGTATATTTTGGTTTATATAGTACTTTGTCTTCTCATAGATTGTTTCCCCCAAGGACATCCTAGTAATGTACATACATTTTAACCTATTGCTGTTGACAAAGAGGCTAGATTATGCTGGTCTCTGGGGGTGATTCAGGGCAGGCAGTTAAATTCAGATGCTTCTATAAGTCTCTCTCATAGCTCTCAGGGAAAGAGTTCTTACCAGGCTAGAATTTCTCATGAGAGGCTGACTTCCAATAAATTGAGAAGATTCTTCCAAAGGTTGAAAATTGGTAAATGACAGAGCAAGGCTTTCATCCTGTCTTTGAGGGTCCATGTGCAGAATGTGAGAGGTAAAACTTGGACTGGGGCATTTCATTTTCTACTTTGCTCTAGTTGGCAAAGCCCCAAACAATAGCCAGCAGATACTGGAACACAACTATAGTCCATTTTGTGGCCATATTGACTTTCCCCAGGAAATTTTGATAAATGCCTCTGGTTAGGAACCATTACTTCAAGCCTAGGTATGTATGAGAATGGGCTTCCCAGGTGTCTCTGTGGTAAAGAATCCACCTGCAATGCAGGAGACATGGGTTTGATCCCTGGTCAGAGAAGATCCCCTGGAAAAGGAAATGGCAACTCACTTCAGTATTCTGGCTTGGGAAATCCCATGGTCAGAGGAGCCTGGCGAATCTACAGTCCAGGGGGTTGCAACCAGTCGGACATGACTGAGTGACTAATTAACAACAACAAATGTATGAGACTAGCTCTGGTGGAATAGCTGAAAATCACTTAGACTTAAAGGGGTCTGTGGCTTCCCTGGTGGCTCAGTGGTAAAGAGCCTGCCTGCGGCGCAGGAGACACGAATTCAATCCCTGAGTCGGGAAGATGCCCTGGAGAAGCAAATGGCAGCCCACTTCAGTATTTTTACCTGGAGAATCCCATGGACAGAGGAGCCTGGTGGGCTACAGTCCATGGGGTCACAGAGTCGGAAATGACTAAGCAACTAAACAGCAACAAAAGGGGTCTGTACTTGACATCACTACTCGTCACCATCTTCAAGAAAGCTTGTTTTGCTGCCCAGGGGAATATGAAGTGCCAGTCTATTTCACCAGAACTTTCCTTCTCTGGGACACCAGGCACTATACTTTTTCCAAGACCTAGATTTTTACAACACTGATGACAATTTTCATTTGGTTGGCCATATGTTTATCACATTAAGGACAAAGAACATTAAAAAATTATCTCCATTCCCAAAGAATTTTAGTCTGGGGTGAAAAATGGAAGTACCCAGTATCTGTAGGATCAAAGTGGTAAAGCTCAGGGCTCTACGGATTTGCAGACAATCTCTTCTGAGGAAATTAGTGAAGACTTCATGGAAGAGGCAGCGCTTAAGTTGAGACATGAAAAATGTTTAGGACTTGGAGTTATTGAAAAAAGTCTATTTGATTTCTAATCTAAATGAGGTGTTCATTGTGAAAAACCAAATTGGAGAGTTTAAAGAAGAAGGTGAGAACAGAGGGGAAAAAAAATCACCTGTTTTCTCAGCACCAGAAGCAACTGCTTCCCCTCCTTTCTTTTCTGCATTTTATCAATAAAATACTTGAAACCATATAAAACCATATGACATTTTCATCATATTTATCAAGATTTTTTTAAAAAGTTCAGTCTTTAGCTCAGTAGTTTTACTTATATAATCAATAAAGGTTATAATTAGGAATGCAGATAAAGACTCATGAACAAAGGTATTCTCCATAGCATTTAAAATATATTTATGTATATAAAGTGTATATATATATATAAATATATATTTATATATAAATATATTAAAATATATAAATATATAAAAATATATTTATAATATGATATGATTTTATATATATCATAGAATTATATATAATATATAAAATTATATATCTATATAAATGTATATTTATATATTTATTTTTATATTTATATATAATTATATATCATATATAATATATTAAAATATTAATATAATAAAACATTAATTAAAATATATAAATATAAATATATTTGTATATTATATATAATATATATAATTATATATAATATATATTTTAATATAAAATTATATATAATACAATATAATTTTAATATAATATAATTATAATATAATACAATATACTATATATATATATATGTATATATATATACACTTGGCTGCACTGGATCTTAGTTGCAGCTCTAGGAGCCTTTGTGGCAGCATGTGGGATCTAGCTCCCTGACCAGGGATTGAACCTGAGCCCCCTTCATTGGGAGCACAGAGTCTTAGCCCCTAGACCTCCAGGGAGGTCCCTTCATAGCATTTTTATAAATAGGAAAAGGTACGAAAACAATCTAAGAACTCCCACAAGAGGAGATGATTAAGAATGACCAACGGGATATTTTTCTGAGGCGGTGGGACTCTCCTTGGACAGGACATGTTGATAATAAGCCCCCTGAAACTGGAAAGTACAGGAGGTGAGGATGGGGGTGTACAGTAGTGTAATATACAATGAGCTATGAGGGCATGTAAAGCACAATGGTGCCTCTGCTGTTTCCGGGACTCACAGATTGACACCGTAATTTGGGCTTTAAGAAGCATGCGTGTAAGCCATTTTGCTCTCTTCTGCCATTTATGGGACCATCTGCCTGTAAAAGGTTGCCTGTCACCAGGACAGGAAAGAAAACAAAAGAGACGTGAGTTGAGCAATCCAAGTGCTGACTAAGGTGCCCGAGGGCCTGCATGCCCGGCTGAGCAGAGGAAACCCACACCCTTCCCAGGGCTTCTGAATCCCTCCAACACCGCAGTGTCTCTCCAGCATGGCTCCCACCCTCTCTTAGCAACAGCTGCCACGCTGGTCTTCCTTTGGTACTTCGCACTCTCTAAGATCTTTCCTACCTCAAGGCATCCGTCTATGCTTGATGGCCCTCCTGTCTGGAGTGCTCTTTTCCTACTCAAGAGGTTCAGTTCAGTTCAGTTGCTCAGTCGTGTCTGACTCTTTGCCACCCCATGAACCACAGCAGGCCAGGCCTTCCTGTCAACTCAAGTGGTTACTTGCTACTTATTCTTCAAAAAGGTGTTTCCTGACCCTAAAATCCAAGTCCTATCCCTTGTTGTTGTTAAGTCACCAAGTCATGTCCAACTCTTTGAGACCCCATGGCCTGCAGCACACCAGGCAGCTCTGTCCCTCAACCTTCTTCTGAGTTTGCCCAAACTCATGTCCATTGAGTCGGTGATGCCATCCGATCATCTCATCCTCTGTCACCCTCTTCTTCACCCCTATCTCTTAGTCATATTCTTTCATGATGCCCTGATTTTTAATCTTTGCAGCGGTTAGTGCAGAGCAGTAATTTGATCTTTGCAGCGTGTGTTGTTTAAAGTTTATGTTCTGCCTAGACTGTCAGCTTCACGATGGTTACTTGTTCTCAGGGCCTATCAGAGACTCTGGACCCTAGGGAGCTCTCGGGTGTTTGTGCCAAGGAAGAAGGAACAGGGAACAATAGGCAGCATTTAATGGAGGTTCACAAGGTGCTCTATTTTAAGAAGCTTCAGATGTGTAAGGTTCTCACATAACAACATAGGAAGTGAGGATTATTATTATTCTCATCTTACAGATGACGATGCTGTGCAATAGATAATTTAAGCAACACATGTAGTATCTTCTGGCCAGATATGTGGAAAAGCAATGATTCCAACTGGAGCAACCCAGCTCCAGGGACAAGGCTCCTTTTTTTTTTCTTTTATTTTTTAAAATATTCAGCTATTAAGTTGGCCAAAAAAATTCATTCGAGTTTTTTCATAAGGTCTTATGAAAAACTTGAACAAACTTTTTGGGCAACCCAATATTACTGACTATAAAATTATAAGATATTGAAAGTAAATACTGGGGTAATTGACAAGCACATGGTGAAGGGGTCCCACTCACCTAGTGAATTAACAGGTCCGTCACCTGACAAATCTTTCTATTCTTTCTTTTTTGATGTGAACTTTTAAGGTCTACTCCCGTGGCAAATTTCAATGATGCAATACAGTGTTATCAATTATAGGCACCATGTTTTACATTAGCTCTTTATGTCTTCTTCATCTGACAGCTAAAAATTTGCATTCTTTTACCAACCTGCCCCTATCTCTCCCATCCCTCAGCCCTGGCAAGCACTTTTCTACTCTGTTTCTATGGGTTTGACTTTTATTTCTTTCTTTCTCTCTCTGTAAGATTTCACATGTAAATGACAGCATCCAATGCAGTGTTTGTCTTTTTCTGTCTGGATCGTTTCTTTTAGCATAATACCCTCGAGATCCATCCATGTTGTGGCAAATGGCAGGATTTTCTTCTTTGTCATGCTGAATAATATTCCACGGTATGTATACAATATTTTCTTTATCTATTCTACATCATGACTTTCCTCATTCCAGGCTCAACTCAGAATTTTCACTCCGAATTGTTTGTGAAGAGTAACTCTACTAGTTTCCTGTTGCCACTGTAAAAGCTGCTACAAACTTGGCAGTTTAAGACAGCATGCGTTTATTCTCTGAAGTCCAAAATGAGTGTCACAGGGCTAAAATGAAGGTGTTGGCAGGGCTGGTTCCTTCTGGAAGGTCTAGGGGCGCACCCATGCCTTGCCTTTTCCAGCCTCTAAAGGTCTCCAGCACAGGGCTGTGTCGTTCCATTTTAGTTTCTGGAGTCATATCACCTCCTTCCCAGCTCCTACCTCCCTTTTACAAGGACCCTTATGTTTACACCAGTCCACCAGATAATCTAGCACATTCTCCTCATCCCAAAATTCTTATCTTAATCCTGTCTACAAAGTCCTTTTTTTTGCCATGTAAGGTTACATGCTTGCAGGCTCTGGGAATTAAGACAGGCTTTGGGGAGCCCGTAGTTCAGCCTCTCAGGGCACCAAAGAGCACTTTGTGTATGTAATTCAGTCTGAGCAAGCCTTTGTTTCTGACTCTCAAAGGAGGCCACTAAAGTTGCAGATGAGAGGAACTTCCCCGGCCGTCCAGTGGTTAAAAAGCCAGGCTTCCAATGCAGAGGGCACCTGATCCCAGGTTGGGGAGCTAGAATCCTGCATGCTGCACTGCAGAACCAAAAAAAAAAGAAAAAAAACTATAATTGAAGGTGGGAGAAATCCTTTCTCCATGTCCCTCTTGGACGTTTTGGCGTTTGTGCTATAGCTAAGAAGTTTCCTCCATTCCGGCTGACACATGCACAGACAGGTCCTAGAGTCAGCAAAGCCCTGAAGCCACCCACCCGGGAGATTTTCATGCGACTGTGTGTGTTTCAGTCCCGTCCCAGCGGCCTCCTGGCTTGGGCTCATCTGCCCTCACTGCCCCCCCTGAAACTGGGCCAGACAGCCACGGTCTCCTGGAGGAGCCCCGAGTCACGGTGGCCTCTTCAGGTACCACCTCCAAATGCGGGCAAGGCTCTTTCCCACTGGCTCGGATACAAACGCGCAGAGAATTTTCTCAGCCCGATATTCACTCCTAGAGCAGGAGAGAAAGGAGAAAAGACGAGAAGAAGCAGAAAAAGGCACCAGGCACTGCTAAGACTCATCCCTCCAGAGACCTGACTCTGTGGCCACTCTGCTCTTCACTACAGGATGGAAGGAAATGGGAGACCCGAGAGGGCTATTTCTTTATCTGTTTAATGGGCGCATCAGGTTCCAGAAACTTGGGGTTCATTCCAAATATGCAAAATTTGCATGACACAGGTATTATAATAACAATAAGTTGTTAGTGACATCAACTATAAATCTAAATACATTGACAAAATGACAAATGTCTGTCCTATAATTCCAGTTAAAAAGGAAGGGGGACAACCATGGAGTGGTGGGCTGGGAAGGGTCTAGCCACCTCCAGGGAATTCTGGGGGCTCCCACTAGGCCCCCAGGGAAGGGTCTGCAGAAAGACGAGGGCCCCAGGGCTAACCAGGGTCACCATCCTGTCCCCTCAGGGCCTGCATCATTAGCAGTTCCTCAGTGGGCATGCCTCAAGGGCTTATATTCATCCAGTCGCCTTGGGAAGTGGGCTGAAGGTGAGCGCTCTGATTCCTAGCTCTGGTAAATTGGCATTAAGGTTCATAAGAAAATCCTTTTCATCTCTGTAATTTTCACTGGGTAAAGAAAAACACCATGTGTCATGTACACACTGCTATATTTAAAATGGATAACCAACAAAGACCTATTGTACAGCACATAGAACTCTGCTCAGTGTTATGTGGCAGCCAGGATGGGAGCGGGGTTTGGGGGAGAATGAACACATGTATATGTACGGCTGAGTCCCTTTGCTGTCTGCCTGAAACTGTCACAACATTAACTGGCTACACACCAATACAAAATAAAAGTTCAAAGTCTGGGCGGGTGGGGGGAGAAGGGAACAGGGATAAGAAGTCTTTGCAAACTGATGAAAGTAAAACTTTTTTGAAAAAAAACATGGAAGGGTCCAGTGGTTTTATGAATTTTGTGATTGTGTCTTTTTAAAAGATGATAGAAAATGTTTCTTGATATTCACCAGGAATTAATATCAGGAAATTTGGAATTAATGTCACCAAATAAATAGTCCACAGCTTGGCCTCACTACTGGAACTATGAGTTTTCTATGGACAACTTTCTTTTCTCTTGGAGGATGCCTATCCAAGAAAAAAAGGAAACTGTGGAAGTTGTGTGCCTTCTTTATAGGCACCAGCTTTCAGCCTGTGTGAACACATGTCAGACTACTATAGTCACTTCAGAGCTAGTAATTCATCCAAAATCTACAAGTTCCCTTTAGTGAAATCATAATGGTATTCATTTGCAAAAAGCACTTGAAGAAAAAGAATAAACTTTCTGAACAACACAGGTAGTCAAATCAAGGAATTGTAAATAGAATTGAGCTTTCCTAAACAATGCTAATAACCAATATCTAAGTTGTTAGTCACTCAGTCATGTCTGACTCTGTGATCCCATGGACTCTAGCCCGCCAGGGTCCTCTGTCCATGGAATTCTCTAGGCAAGAACACTGGAGTAGGTGGCCAGGCCAGGCCTTTCTGACCCAGATATTGAACCTAGGTCTTCTGCATTGCAGGCAGATTCTTTACCATCTGAGCCTCCAGGGAAACCCATTCAAGTTCAGTAATGGAATCTGCTTGCTGAACATTTATCATATATCTCACCGAGAAGATCTAGTCAAATTAGAATAAATTTGCCCAGATTCTGTGAGAAAAAAAAATTCCAACACTAAACCTTAAACTATAAAACCAAAAGTTAGAGAATTTGAAGTAAAGTACTTACTGGTTCTTCCTGGACATACCTTCTAACCTATTGCTAATGAACTCTGGTCAAGTGGAAGTCACTAGTTCATTTTCCCCTTTCTCCCTTTTTTCCCCCAACTATATTATATATTATCCATGATCACTGATTTCTTTTTAAAGCATAATTGTTTCACAAAGAAAAAGTTACTGTTAAAAAAAACACCCCAAAACATAGATGTTGGCAAATAACACACACGTCTGCCTCAGAGTATAGGCAGGCCTACATAAATGATGGTTCTACATCCATGGATGTAACCAACCAGGAATTGGAAAAAAAAAAAAGTATATATATATACATATATATATATATATATATATATATTTATTTATTTATTTATAGCCACCCCCGTGTTCCCCAAGAGAGAGCAAACCCAGGGCACTGCAGCAAAAGTGCCAAGTTCTAACCACTGTTCCACCAGGGAATTAAAAAAATAGTTTGAGAAAAAACCCCAAAACTTACAGAAACAAAAACCTGAATTTGCTGCATACTGGCAGCTATTTATATAGCATTTACATTATATTTGTAACTATTTAACAGTAACTTATTTGCAGAGTACATGAGAAATGCCGGGCTGGATGAGGCACAAGCTGGAATGGAGATTGCCAGGAGAAATATCAATAACCTCAGATATGCAGATGACTCCACCCTTATGGCAGAAAGCGAAGAGAAACTAAAGAGTCTCTTGATAAAGGTGAAAGAGGAGAGTGAAAAAGCTGGCTTAAAACTCAGCAATCAAAAAACTAAGACCAAGGCATCTGGTCCCATCACTTTATGACAGATAGACACAGAAACAGTGGAAATAGTGAGAGACTATTTTCTTGGGCTCCAAAATCACTGCAGATGGTGACTGCAGCCATGAATTAAAAGACGCTTGCTCCTTGGAAGAAAAGCTATGACCAACCTAGACAGCATGTTAAAAAGCAGAGATATTACTTTGCCAATAAAGGTCCATCTAGTCAAAGCTATGATTTTTCCAGTAGTCATGTATGGATGTGAGAGTTGGACTATAAAGAAAGCTGAGCACAGAAGAATTGATGCTTTTGAACTGTGGTGATGGAGAAGGCTCTTGAGAGCCCCTTGGACTGCAAGGAGATAAAAGCAGTCAATCCTAAAGGAAATCAGTCCTGACTATACAGTGGAAGGACTGATGCTAAAGCAGAAGCTCCAATATTTTGGCTATGTGGTGCGAAGCACTGACTCATTGGAAAAGACCCTGATGCTGGGTGGATTGAAGGCAGGAGGAGAACGGGACGACAGAGGATAAGACGGTTGGATGGCATCACCAACTCAGTGGACATGAGTCTGAGCAAGCTCCGGGAGTTGGTGATGGACAGGGAGGCCTAGATTGCTGCAGTCCCTGGGGTTGCAAAGAGTCGGACATGATTGAGCGACTGAACTGAATTGAACAGTAGTTGCCAGGTGGCACTAGTGGTAAAGAATCCACCTCCAATGCAGGAGACATAACAGACCTGGGTTCAATCCCTGGGTTGGGAAGATCCCCTGGAGGAGGGCATGGCAACCCATTCCAGTATTCTTGCCTTGAGAATCCTATGGACAGAGGAGACTGGTGGGCTATAGTCCGTAGGGTCTCAAAGAGTCAGACAGAACTGAAGTGACTTAGCATGCATGCATACATTTACATTGTATTACAGTATTTTCATTGTATTAGGTATGAGTAACCTAGAGATGATTTAAAGTATATGGGAGCATATTTGTAGGTTATAGAGAAACACAGCGCCGTTTTCTAGAAGCAACTTGAGCATCTCTGGTTTTTGGTGTCCCCTGGGGGTCCTGGAACCAATAACCCCCAACCCCAAGGTACCGAGGGATGACTGTAATCTCAATTTGTACAGAAGAAGTCACGTTAATCTCCTCCCCCACTTGAAGAGAGTTGATGAAGGGAGTTTTCAGATGCTTTCTTATGTTTTTTCATTATTAAGACCATTTTTCTCAGATTAAGAGGCTGGTACCAGAAAACCTAAAACTTGAGCCAGCCGGAAACCAAAGGGTGCAAAGTCGCGTCTGGCAGGGAAGCTGAGGAAGGCAGGAAGTGTCCTTTCTACCTGTGAGATGGGGTCTGGAAGACGGGATCGCCGACCCGGGTTCTGCCCAGGGGTGCTGCCCGTGGGGCCTCTCAGCAGTCCCCAGGAGACGGGGCTCCCTTGGGGAACTCGCCTCTCCCACTCCGGCAGCCCGGCTTCCTCCACACCCGAGCTAACAGAGGCGGTCAGGGCTTCCGGGGAAGGAGAGGCCGCTCCTGCTGAATTCTCTGGTACTGCGATGTCCCCCAATCACTTTCTCTAAGACCCGGAATTCCTCCAGATGTGATCAGAGGAAAACCCACCGGTTGAGCTGTATCTTCCTCCTCGGAGATGCTGGCTCAACAGCGGTCCTACCTCGGACTTGCAGGGAGACGTTTATGTATCTGAAGATCAAAGGGGCTGCTCCCTCTGCACCTACTGACTAGTTGGAATCATGGGAGGTCCCAACCTAAACCTCTGTTTCATGGAAAGAGCAGTAATACACGTTACTCTGTAAAAGACACATCTCTAAATGCGATAAAGGAGCTGATGAGAGAGAAAGAGCTCTTCCCCTGAAGACGCGACTCTGCCGTGTTGGAGAGAAAGGGGAAACTGAACTGCACTAAACACTTCTGTCAGCTCCGAGAAGTTAGTGGGGCTTAACATAAGTAAATCCCAACGTCTGTTATGTGTAGAGCTTCTAGATTTTAATAGTATTTTTCTAACTTGAAAAGTAAAATTTGTTCAAAGCAAAAGACTATTTGACAAATAGGAAAAAAACCAAGCATTTATTCACCTTATTGCTGTACATACAAACAGCGGCCAGCTCTACACACATCATGCTGCATGGTTCTTTAGACGCTTCTTTTTTGTACATAGGTATCACTTTTCCCCCCAAATATAAAATAAAGTACGTACCTTATTGAGATCATTTCTTTTCTTAACAATGTCTCATAAGCTCTATCCATGCCAAAAACAGCATTATCCTACCACATGATATTCTTAAAGTTTTTTTGGTGTTAAAGTACATACTACCCCCATTTACAATGATGTTTTTCTGAAAAGAAAAGAAAAATTTTGTTTGTGTGTGATGGGGACAGTCTTATATTTTTCCACAATGGAAGAAATGTTATTAGTATCAAGCCATTTTCATTCATGTTAGGTGCCAGTTCTAAAAGAAGCATTTTAAAAAGATGAATTGTACCCTGGAAAAACAACTCTTTGAGGGAATTTTTTGATTCACCAGTAAATGCTTCCAAAAGCAACAGACAGGTATGAGCAGCACACCTTAGTGGGGGAGGGGAGACCTCCGCTGGACGCCTGTTGGAAAGAAAGCAACACCAGGTATGAGGTGCACAGAGGGTGTTTCTTTGTTTTTGTTTAATGCATCTTCATAAGGCAATGATGAATAAATAAAAATAACAGGGAAAACGCGTTAAGGTTTTAATGCTTATTGCTTTGCCTTTGTTAGCAACAGTTAGCATTATTTATTTTTTATATTTTTAGCATTATTTTAAATGAGATAGAATTTTTAAAAATTGTATATATACATACATATGCATTTTTTTTTCTCTAGCTGGCTAGGCCCTCTAAAATTTTTGAATATCATGCTTAGCTCTGATGCAAGAATACTTTGGGGGGAAATAAAAACAATTATGAGTCATCTAAGAATACGAAAGAAAAGCTTTCTCAGAGTCTATTCTTTGTATTGCTAGTGGCAATTTTTGTCAAAGTTTAAAATGCACACAGAGAAAAAACAATTCTACTTCCAGGAAAATACATCACTCATATACTGACCAACATACACAAAGATAGCTATAAAGTCATGTTCATTAAGTAATGTTTGCAAAAAACAAAAACCTGGAAAAAACTTGGATTTCCATTCTGGGAAGTGATTAAATAAATTAATAAATGGCAATAGAAAGAAATATACTTGTTACAAAGAATGAGATGGATCTATAATATCATTATGTTCTGAATGTATTACAGTATTGGATAACTTCTGTAAAATGGTTTGTATGTATGTGCATATTTGTTTAGAAGTGCACAGAATACATATTCAGACTGAATGACCAATGAACAAGGGTTAAAATCCACATCCAGATAATGCTGAAGCCAAACCAAAGTCACAATTAAGAGAGGGAAGTCCTGGGGTAAAGGAAAGAGTTTGATATTTTATTAAACATAATAGTGATTAAATTCTTATTATTAAAATGTCAGTAAGAAAATGTGGAAGTGTATTGTTATAGTGAAGGCAAAATAAATTCTCATCATCGACACGAGTCATTCCTAGGGTTCTTTTACTGCACATTCATGATCCTAAGAAGATGTTGATTTTCAAATGGCACACTGCATAATGCCATTTAACTTTTGGACAACAGGGTATAATTCAGAATTAAAATGTTAATTAATCTATCCTCTAGATGAAACATTGTATCTGGGTTCTGTAACTAAAAGTGGCTGGCAATCTTTTTGATGAGATTTTTGCATAAATTTTAGGTATCATAGACTCAAATCTATCAGAAATTGTCTTAAAACATTTTTCATGAAGTCTGTTGATTTGATATTTGAAGAGTGAGGACAAAATAAGATTTCAGATTTCTCATTTTTCTCTAAAATTTTTGGATTACTTTGTTTTAAACTTTCTGATATCTGTTATTATGTTTTGACTGAAGATGATTCCTTAAGTTTGATGTTCATGATTTTAGAGATTTTTAAGCAGCAAAATTGATATATCCTTTTAATTATTTCCCCAAAAGATGTGAAGAAATCTCACACAGAACTTTTTCTTGGAAGACTTATATTCTAATTGGAAATAAATAGCTAAAAATTAAAAATGTATCTATAAAGAATATACATTATAGTAACCAAATAATGCATATCTTGCTGTACAAATAATATGTGGATTGTTATGCTACGTATGTTAGATATTCAATAAATATTGAATGATTAAAGAACTTAATTTACTTGGATAATAAACTAATAAATAAAAGATGATAGATTATAGGCATTCAAAACAGGAAAATCCTTAAAAATTGCTTAGATTTATTGCTAATCTTTTGTTTTAAGTTACTAAGGCTTTTCATTAAAAAAATTTCCTAAAAGTCATCTTATGATTTTTTTCAAATAATTTTATCATTTTGCATGATATATGAAGTTATTTTGAGAAAAAATATTTTATATTAGATCAGTGTATTGTTAAAGATTATATTATGAAGTTAATTTTAATAAAATATTTAATAATATTACAAAATTATTTTTCCACTTAGTCAACCATGCTTAATAATTAATTATATTAGGAAAAACACATGATTTGTCAACAAATAGTTTTTAAACCACATTATATTGTATTTGGTTTAGAGACTATTTAAAGTATAGAGTTAAACTGAAATATATTGCGGTATAAAAAATAAAATGGAACCTCCTTGTTGTTCTAATGTGCAGAGAAGAAGCTTCATTCATTCATTCATTTAGCAAAGGTTAATACTTATGAATCGTACTATGTAACAGAAGGGCTTCCCAGGTAGCTCAGGGGTAAACCCAACCGCCAATGCAGGAGATGTGGGTTCAATCCTTGGGTCAGGGAGATCTCCTGGAAAAGGAAATGGCAATCCACTCCAGTATTCTTGCTGGGAAAATTCTATGGACAGAGAAGCCGGCTGGGCTACAGCCCACGGGGTCGCAAAGAGTTGGATGCGACTGAACACACCCGCACTTGCGCGCGCGCACACACACACACACACATACACACACACGCGCGCGCACACACACACACACCCTATATGACAGAGATTCTGGGAACAGGAAATGTAACACCTAAGACAACAATTGTCCTGTAGTTTCAACTATAAGCAGCAGATTACTGAGCCTGTCCACCCACAGCCATTCCCAGGAACTATTCTGCTCAGAGGGCAGTAGCGCCCTGTACCTGGGACTCCTATTTGAGCCACGGCATCATCCTACCACACTAAGTCCCTCTTCCAAAAGCTTCCCAGTGGGGTTTGCTCCTTGGGTGGTACTTAGACCGCTGCCCTGAAACCCAGACTTGGTTTGCTAAGAAAAGAAGAGCCGAATTAATCAGACTGCCCGTATTGGAAACTTGAATAGTGCCGAAGAGAAGAAGGC
Organism: Cervus canadensis; assembly: GCF_019320065.1. Classification (NCBI taxonomy): domain Eukaryota; kingdom Metazoa; phylum Chordata; class Mammalia; order Artiodactyla; family Cervidae; genus Cervus; species Cervus canadensis. Next base: position 9,467,320 of record NC_057408.1, read on the forward strand.
AAAGGTGATCAGCAAGAAAGGCTGAGGTGTAGAGACGGCTGCAGACACCATAGGAGCAGCTGAAGGATCAAGCATTCTATGTAATCCAAATCTATGAGGGAGATGGAAAGGGTGTGTGTGTGTGTGTATTTGCACATGACAGCAGGAGTGGGGAGAAAATGAGGCCGATGACTGGTAACAGAAGTACAGAACACACGTGCTGAAAAGCAGCAGAAAGACCTTTACCACTTTACCACCGAGCCACCTGGGACGCCCATCTGTCACGCAGTCCAGTCCATAAAGGACTAAGGATGTTGTGCAGGCATTGTCCCTGGAAAAGTATAACATCTTATGTTATGGAGAAAATAATTCCCCTGAGCCTGTCTGTTTTGGATAGCCAGCGTGGGCATTGAGGGTTGGCAGCTCCGTTTTCTCTGCTAGGGGAAGCCAGACCTCCTTGGGGAAAACTATCTTGAATAGGAAAACAAATAGAAAATAAATTTCTGTGGCTTCAGCCACCCATTATGCAGCCCAGCAGATTAATTCAGGTGCTTACTAAACATTTTGGGGTCTTCAAATGCAGTGTAGACCAGCTCTCGCCAAGGGCTTGCACATACTGTCCCTCTGCCCAAACACGTTCCCTCCTGGCATGCCCCCATCCCTGTCCTACCCGTCTATCGTTCCTGCTCATCCTCCAGGACACGGATGACTTGTTACTTTCTCTAGGAGGTCTTATTTGACCCTCCAGGTTGGCAATTTCTTTATCCTTTGTGCTTCTCTAACACCCGGGATCTCCCTTCTTTTATAGAATTTTATCATTTGAAGTTTTTTCTGTCTACATTATCCTCCAGCCTGCTCTGCTGGGGCACTGTAGAAAACAGAAAATCATAAACAATATGCATTTGTCATATAGTTTGATTTTATTCAAGGATCTTGTCCACGATAATTATCTGACTTCACTATTAAATTTTACTTTGTTCTTTTCTTTAGCTCCACTAGTGTAGAAAAGGCTTGATTTTACTCATTGGTCCTTATCATTCAGGCTTACCAGGTAGCTCAGTGATAAAGAATTCACCTACCAATGTAGGGGATGCAAGAGACACGGGTTTGATCCCTGGGTTGGAAAGATTCCCCTGGAGTAGGAAATGGCAACCCACTTCAGTATTCTTGCCTGGAAAATCCCACGGACAGTGGAGCTACAGCCCATGGGGTCACAAAAGAGTCAGACATGACCAAGCGCATGCACGCGCACACACACACAAAGACATTTTATCTTGGCTTTTACCTGACAGGCCCATTGGTAACTAAACCTTTGGCTCCTACAGATCTATTTCTAAAAAGCAACACAAATTTAACTTTGTGTCCATTAGCAGGGACCATTTTTACCTGGTTTCCCCTTATTTTTTCGAGTACTTAGAAATTAGTATTGATGTAATAAATATTTGAGGACAAAATGAATGCGTCCAGCTGCACTGGTACAGTTTCTTAAGCAATGATGCAAGAGAAAAGTAACTATAATGTAAAGTAAATATTATTCAAAAACTTTAATTTTAATCATTCTAATTATAGGTTTTTCTTAGAGGGTTCAATTTTTTTTTTTTGGAAACTCTCTACTTCTTGCTTTCCAGATATTGTACTCTGTAATGGACAATGTAGCCTACTAAACTATGTTCATGGAGAATTGTATTTATGGTGATAAATATCCAAAGTTTTAAGCTTACCTTGTATCCATTATATTTATTTGAAATATCATGGTAACATCATTCACTCCAATAATATTGCGCTGTAAAATTCCACACTGTTGCATTTAACACTGTTATCACTCTTAATTCCTATCCCACCTGGCAAACTATGCTTACATTTCAAGCCCTGAATAGAATTTCAACTCCTTTTGGAAGTTTTCTCCTATTTTTTTTGTCTTCACTGGTAATTTTTTTTTTTTTTTTTTACAATCTAGCTCATTGTACACTGCTATTAGTGATGTATATGTCATTTTCCTGCTGGTCTGTAAGCTCTTCTGGGGAGGGGGGTGTATTCTTGTTTATAAACCCAGACCTCCAACAAGCACTTGTTAGGTGAATGGAAAAGAGAATAAAATTTTTTCCTTATGCTGATCCAAAACCTTTGGGAAAAGACCACGAGGCTCCATTTTCTAGCATCCTTTGCAGCTGGGACAGACATGAGACTTGAGTCCCAGTGAGCAGAGATGATGGCCCACTTGGAGGCAGAGCCCCTGAGAACCAACCCTGTGCCCACTTTGGTGCTCTTTTCTCTCTGGCTGGTTGGGTGGTCAGCCCCCAGGAGACCTGAGAAGTCACCTGAGGTGACGGCCCCCACCTCACTGACATAGAGCATCCTTGCTGTTTCATGACCTTGTACTGTGTTAGGCCAAACCAAGCTTCTATCTATTTTTCACTGTGGCCTAAAAAATCCTGACATACTGGTCAAAGAGGGAACTGACCTAGTCTAAATGATTTAGTCCTCTTTCCTAATTCAGGGCAAATTAGAGATGAATGTCTAGGGATCCATCCATCCATCCATTCAGCCAGTATCAACCAAGTCCTCACCATCCACCATGTTCTCTCCTGTGTGCTGAAGACAAAACAGTGAGTAAGGAAGGCACTGATCCTGGCCTCATGGATCATAAAACACAACGGAAAAGACAAGTAACAGACAAGCAAACACAAAACATTTTCAAGTTGTGATAAGTACTATAAAAGAATCAAACAACATGTGAAGATAGAAAATCAAAAGTAAGCACATGGAGAGTTTTACTTGGAAGGAGGCTCAGGACAGACCTCCCTGAGAAAGCAAAGCCAAGACCCAAAGGATGAGGAGCACCCACTACGTGAAGACTGGAGCCAATATCATTCCAGGCAGAGGGAGCTGCACGCAAAGGCTGAGCATGGGAAGCAACGTGGCAAGTTTGAAGCCCTAAAAAAGGCGAGCCTGGCACGTGGAATGGGAGATGCTGTTGAGTTGAGCAAAGCCAAACTTCTGAGCAATTTTCAGCTGGGTGCATGTGGTAACATTCTGGTTCTCTTGTTTATAAATATATTATTGGATTGAAGACAAGACACACGTGTCTTCCGTTTGCTTTACCCAATTATTTTGTCCTGTGTAGACAGAGGTCACCCAGGGGAAAAACACTTCCAAAGCCAAAGTGGTCCAATACGTTTGATTCTAATTTTTCTTAATTAAGGGCCATCTGGGTTACTAAATTAATTCTATAAAAGAAACAAGGAGTTCTATTCTATGAAAATATTTTTTACTTTGCTTTATGCATAGTTGAAGCATAAACTTTACTGATTAGGGTTAATCATTTGGAAATACGGATAAACACGTGGTCTCTTCCATGGATTAGAGCACTGCACAATACATCATTAACATTTATTGATAGAAAATTATCACTCCTTTTAATTACTGTTACTCTTATTTGATTACCCAAAGATAACATCATACATTAAAGTTATTGAGACTTTATCCTTCTCTTAAATGTGCCAATGACTTTCTACTTTACAGCATCCATTTCAATGATTTTAACAATTTTGTCCAACTTCAGGTTAGCCTCAGTGCTGCTGTGACAAATTGTCTTGCCAGTAGCAACATGTGTAATTATCTCCATAGACTGCTCACAGTTTTATGCACAACGTGTTGCCTAAAGGATTCTTCACTGAATGCCATGAGTCAAGGACACCTAACATAAAAGCCATGGGATCTCATTTCAATGGCTTTATGGAGACGGAAAAGACAATCATCCACCTTGGAAATAGACCTGGGGCTTTTTTTCTATTAATTATTCTTACCCATAGACAGGGACAGTGTGGAATCAAATTCAGCAGGTTACTGGACAAATTCAGGATCTACAGAGCCTCTGATTCAGCACCCTGATGGATTGCTATGTTGACTGCCTTAGGGTTAGTCCATGGTAGCTTGCCTTGAAAATGAAATCACCATATTATGTTTTAGGCTTCCATGGCTCAGACAGTAAAGAATCTGCCTGCAATGTGGGAGACCCAGGTTCCATCCCTGGGTTGGGAAGATCCCCTGGAGAAGGAAATGCAATCCACTCCAGTATTCTCGCCTAGAGAATCCTATGGACAGAGGAGACTGGCGGGCTACAGTCTATGGGGTCACAAAGAGTCAGAGACGACTGAGAGAGTAACACACACACATTGTCTTTAAATGTTCTTGGGTAAAATAACAATATTTGGATTATCTCTTTGTAAATGCATATTAAAATATGACAGTGAAGTGTCAGGATATCTACAGCTCATTTTCAAACAAAATCTGAAGATAGAGCAAATGTGATAAAATGACCATGGGGGAGTCTAGATCTTTTCAGGTTTTTTTTTTTTTTTTTTGCAGACTTTTAGTTTTTTAAATAAAATATAATTTGGGGAAGGGATGAGAAGGAGATAGCCTTGATGCCAATGGAGAATCTAAAGATCCTTTAAGTATAGCATGTAGCATGGGAAGCAACTTGGCAAGTTTGAAGCCCCCCCAAAAAAAGGCCAGCCAGGCAAATGGAATGTGAGGTCACACTGAGTTGAGCACAGGTAAAGATAAAGAGAGCCGCTACCTTGGTTTCCCCAAATGGTTTCTCAGTAGTTTTGCTCTGTCAGTGGTTTGTTGTCTGGGTTTTAAAGCTACACAAACTCCACTAAACATCTCTCAGTTTTGTGACACCCCAGGAAAAGAGGCATCCTGGGTTTCATTCATTTTCAATACCATAGCATACTGAGAAATGCTTTCCTAAAGCAAATCAGGGTTTTGTTCCCTGCATTGTCAGGAAATCCAGGCTTCCACATCAAATGTAAGGGAGACCATATGACACGCTTTATGTGAAATACTTAACCCCATGCCAGGCACACAATGAGCCTGTGATAAACGACAGCTGCCCTGTCATCACCGTGTTTATTAGCTCCTACAAATCCTTTGTTAGAGACTGACTGAACTTCAAACCTACGTCAATCAATCAAATTAACAGATGTTTATTGATAGCAGAATATGACTAATAGCTAATTCTGTGAATAGCCAGTATTGCAATAACTCAGGGACATTTCACAATGGAGTAAACAATCAGATTTCACACACACACACATTCAGGGTAGCACTGAAGCCAGGGTTTAAAGCATGTTTACATTTTCCACAGGCAGCAAGCCTGTCTCCTTCTCATCCCTTCCCCAAACTGTATTTTATTTTGAAAAACTAAAAGCCTGCAAAAAAAAAAAAAAACCTGAAGAGAAAAACATCTGTTTATTCTTGACCTGGATTTCTCCATGGTCACTGTTTTATCACATTTGGTCTATCTTCAGACTTTGGCTGAACCACCTGAGAATAAGTTGGAGCTATCCTGACACTTCGCCCTCAGATTTCAACACGTATTTCCAAAGAGAGAATCACCATATTGTTACCTGTTGTTGTGTTAGTGGCTCAGTCACGTCCAACTCTTCGTGACCCCATGGACTGTAGCTCACTGGGCTCCTCAGTTCATGGGATTTTCCAGGCAGGAATACTGGAGTGGGTTGCAATTCCCTTTTCCAAGGGATCTATCTTTCTGACCCAGGGATCAAACTCAGGTCTCCTGCATTGCAGGCAGATGTTTTACTGTCAGAGTCAGCAGGAAAGTGAAGTGAAAGTGAAAGTCGCTCAGTCGTGTCCAACTCTTTGCGATCCCATGGACTTTACAGCCCACGGAATTCTCCAGGCCAGAATACTGGAGTGGGTTGCCATTTATTCCTCCAGGGGATCTTCCCAACCCAGGGACTGAATCTGGGTCCCCTGCATTGCAGGCAGATATTTTACCGTCTGAGCCACCAGAAAAGACCAATTGTTATTTTACCCAAGACTATTAAAAAGTACTGCCATAATATCATCTAGTATGCAATACATTTTCAGATTTCCCCCTTTCACAAACTGTTCTTTTTATAGCTTTTATTGTTTTATTTTATTTTTATGTATTTTTTAAAGCCAAGAAACAGTTAATGAACAAGCATTTGTTTGCTATCAGGACTGTACCTCCTGGGACTTCCCTGGTGGTCCAGTGGTTAAGACTCCGTTCTTCCAATGCAGGGGGCATTGGTTTGATCATTGGTCTGGGAAAATAGATCCCACATACGTGCAGGCGCACACACACACACACACACACACACGATTGTACGTCTGGTTCCAGGTGATTCCCATGAAGGCAGAGGCTCTTGATATTATTTTCTACACATGGAATGATAGGCACTTCATCAACCCTGAGATCAGTCATTCTAGGTAGTTGACAAATCCTCACAATTGAATTCCCTTTTGAAAAGACTTCCTAGAAACATCAAGGAGAATATTAAAACAATTACTCATGTGGTTCACTTTTAAAAAATTTTCATGTTAATTTTCTGATAATTGGAGGGATAAGGTGGAAGGGGGGCAGCAAATGATTGCTTTCCCTTTAATTATCTGCCTAATTGTTTTCACTCCCTAAGACGCTTTGTCACTGATGGTGTGGACTTAGCATTACATTGGGAATACAGGTGGCCCAGAGGTAAATATTGTTTCTACATTCTGTGGTTCATTTGAGTTAGTTTGAAATGTAGAGACCTATTTCTTTTCTCAGAGTGCACTTTTGTTTGCAGCAGATAGATCCTATCTCCTTGGAAATAATTAGATGAAGTTATAATGCTCCGCAGCTGCTGAGTTATTAGCCAAATGCTCACCAAATGAGATCTCTCATTAGGGCTCATGAACAGGTAATCTCTTTTGATAGATGAACTTATAATTTTCATATCCATTTACACAAGTCACAGATATCTGCTTTTATATTGATTTCTAATGACTTGGCACATAGGATGCTATATTTGATTTCCCCTTTTAAAGGAGATAAAATCATCACTGACACGTGATTAAGCTCATTTTCAAAATGGCACAGGATCCGCTAGGAATTAGATCCTGTGAATGGTGATACTTTATGCATTGAGACTCAAAAATTTTTTCTTAGTTTTAACTTCAATGGAAAGTCATGTCTTTTGATATCTTCACCATTATGCAAACTGATAATTATAATTCACATACAACTTGTCCACACGTCCTTATTTAACCAAAGCTGATGAGTAGAAGTTAACACTAAGTTACAAATGAAAACAGGTAAAAGTGTTCATTTTTTCCTGCCTCTGAGCCAGATTGCTTCAGGATCTAAACTGCTGCTTGATAGCAATTTAGTAACTTTCAGGTGGTGCAATCTTTTTCTGGATGAACTGAGAAAATTCCAATATCTTTCCTTATTGCAAGTAGAAAAAGCTTACCTCATTTACAGGAGGTAATAAATACACCTGTGGCAGCTTAATTTTTTGATCATGAAAGGATGGTGTTGAAACTGGAATCCTCTTGCACAGTCTTACTAGGAATGTAAAATAATGCAGATCCTCTGGAAAACAGTCTGGAAGTTCCTACAAAGATTAAACAAAGAGCTATCATTTGACCTGAAATCCCACATCTAGGTATTCAACCAAAAGAATTGAAAATATATGTCCATACATTGAAAGCAACACTATTCATAATCACCAAAAATGGAAACATATCAAATGTTCATCAACTGATGAATGGAAAAATAAAGTCTGAAATAGCCATATGATGGAATGTTATTTGACAGCAAAAGCTGTACTGAATTGAGCTCCATCATAGATGAACCTTGAAAATATTGTGCTAAGTGAAAGAAGCCACAAACGAAAAAAATCATTTTGTGATTCCATTTATATTAAATAGCCAGGGTAACCAATTCTATGAAGACAGAAAGTTGATTAATTGTTCCTCAGTGCTGGGAGTGTTGGGGGAGAAATGGGTAGTGACTGCTAATGAGCATAGGACTTCTTATTTGGGTGACTAACAACTGTTTTAAAATAGATTGTGGCGATGGTCACACAACTTTATGAATATACTAAAAGCCATTGAAGTGTACATCTTAAATAGATCAATTGAATGCTGTGTAAATTTTATAAAAAGTGTTTTATATAGAATTAATATGTGGTGGTGGTTTAGCTGCTAAGTCATGTCCAACTCTTGCAACCCCATGGACTAAAGCCCACCAGACTCCTCCGTCCATGGGATTTCCCAGGCAAGAATACTACAGTGGGTGGCCATTCCCTTCTCTAGGGGATCTTCCCAACCCAGGGATTTAATCCAGGTCTCCTGCATTGCAGGCAGTCTCCCGTACTGCGGATAAATTCTTTACTGACTGAGCCACCAGGGAAGATCAGAATTAATATATATACAACATATTTATGTAATATATAATATATATTAAATTACATCAATATATAGCATGATATAATGTTTAGATCTATCTATCTATAGTGGTAGTTCTTTCTGGGGAAGGAAAAGGTGGTGGTTTTGTTAACATGCAGCCACAAGGACAATGCAAAGATTATTCAATGATTATTACTCCTTTTGGAAAAGTATCTTAGAAAGATTTCTATTCACCATATTTAATTCATTGGTATTTGAGGACAAAGCACAAATACCACAGTTCTATGTCTGTGTCTTTCATAATATGAATGAGACAGACAAGTCATAGTGTGTCAGGCTTAGGAAACATTTCCTCTTCAACAAAAATGAATAAGGTTGAAATCCCTCCTCTTGCAGTCTCTGAGTTCCAGAATATTTTACTTCTTGGTCTAGGAAGTTACACATTGTATGTTTTATGATAATTCATTAAATTGTACATTTACATTTTGTGCACTTTTCTGAATGTTTATTATTTTTAAAATTTATTACCTCATGGGCTGGGGCATTCAGGCACGACTTGAAACATATGCATTAAGGGTTTTTCCCCAGGTACAGGTTAGAGGGGTGGGGAAATGTTTTAGCTTTGGCTTTCCTTCTCCCCCCGGACAATAGGGCAGGTTTGGGGGACATGGGCATGAAGTCAAGCTGGAGTAACTGGCTCCCAAGTCCATTAGAAACTGGACAAGCTTACATGCCACGTCCATCGTCACCTGTGTGATGATGACTGTCTTCTTGGGACCCTTGGGAGGTCCTGAGTCCCATCAATCAACTGCTGCTATGACTGGTGTGGGGCCATTGCCTCCTCCAGGGGCCCATCTTCTTGCAGGGTGGGTGAGGCCTTTTGAGTGGAGGCTGGGACCTGTTTCTTGGGCATTCCTTTCTCCAGTTTTCAGGGGTCCCACAGTTAAAACAGGCTCCCTTTCCTGGCAGAGGTTTATAGAAAGTACTTTTGGGGTGACCAGGAGCTGGGTCTGGTGTTGTCACGATGCTCCCAAACGCCTGGTTTTGCCCTTCTCATTGTGCTCTTCTTTCCTTTCTGCCTTGGCCTGATATCTGTTGTTAAAAACACTGACGAAGCACGTCAATAAGAGAGCTGAGAGGAGCTTGGGGTTCCCTGGTAAGCTTTTGACATTTCCGATAACGTCAAGGGTTGACCGGCTAAAGAAGTGGGTGCAAATACAATGTGCCCCTTGAAAGTGTTTGGGTCCACATTCATATGTTTTCTGATAGTATTGACTAACCACACCTGAAATAGGACTTGATTTTCATCTTGGTCTTTAGTGATCTATTTAACCTTACCGCAGTTGACAGGTTTAATTATGTATCATTTATCCCTTCAATGAAGCAAAGGATTCTGTGATCCTTTCTAGTGAATACCAGGCTGGCCTGGCTGACAGTGCCAGTTAGAATCCCTTAGAGGCACTGCCATCATGCCCAGGAGTCCCAGGGGTACTGATGAGGTTGGGCAGCGTGTAATCCTTCAGCATGTTTGACCTGTGCCCAAATGTAGGTCTTCCCCTCAAGGGTGCAACAGTAAGAAAGTACAATATCTGGGTCCTTCCCAGTAAGGTCAGGGCTTTCCAGGTGGTGATATTGGTAAAGAGTCCACCTGCAATGCAAGCAACACAAGAGATGTGGGTTCAGTCCCTGGGTTGGGAAGATCCCCCGCAGAAGGAAATGGCAACCCACTCCAGTATCCTTGCCTGGAAAATCCCACGGCCGGAGGAGCCTGGCGGGCTACAGTCCACAGGGTCACAAAGAGTGGGACATGACTGAGCATGCGCTCAGTTTGAAGCTGGAAGTAAGGCCGAATGGGGCCTTCTCTCATAGCTCAGGTGGTAAAGGATGCCTGCAGTGCAGGAAACCTGGGTTTGATCCCTGGGTCGGAAAGATCCCCTGGAGAAGGGAAAGGCTACCCACTCCAGGATTCGTACCTGAAGAATCCCACGAACAGAGGAGCTTGGTGGGCTACAGTCCATGGAGTTGCAAGAGTAGGACACGATTTAGCGACTAAACCACCACCACCACCAAGGTCATAGGAGACAGTCAGTCCCTGGAATCCTTCCGTGAATCTGCGAGGCATTTCCTCTGACAACCAGCCCCAGCGGGGGGCCACTGAATGAGGTTAGGCAGAGAAAGCAGTGTGGACTTTGGTAATTCCCTGAGGCTCCACCTGCTACTTCCTGAAAAGGGCAAAAATACTCTGGCTGCACTTCTGGCTCAGAAGAGTAAAGAGGCTTACAGGGTGGGGGGAAGAGGCTGAAGACGGTGAAAGACTGCTGGGGCTTGGGTCTTCTGTCCCCCCACCCCAGGGGTGCCTCTAGGGAGGACTTTGTGTAGACTGAATGGGTTCCAGCTGGCTAGGTTCCCTAATGCAGGACTTACAGAGCTCTGGGTACTCTCTTAGGGCCATAAAAGTCTAAACGTAAGAAACTTCGATTTTCCCTGCCTTTAGCAGAAGATGTCTAACTGGAGGATGGTATTATAGTTGAGGCTTCCGTTTTCTGGAAAGGCCTAAAGAAAATGAGCTTTTTGGGGTCTTAAAGAATCTAGAGAAAACTTGTCCCTGTGACTCAGAACACAGTCAAGGGGTGAGTCCTTGCGCTGGACAAGGTGTTGCCCACAGATCTTTCAGGGAGAGGATGCTCCCCTTAAGCAGGGGTCCTGGAGGGGTGGGGAATCCCTAAGACAGGACTGCTTCCCGGTGTCCCCATCCACTTAGTCCCGGCAACTCTGGCCACGATGGGAGTTAGCCACCTCCGCAAGCGGTGGTTCTGGTGGCCCCAGCGTCCCGGGGCCCATGTCCTATCCCGGCCTCCTGGGTACCCAGGATGAGTGACCTTCCTGACGGCTCCTCTATAGATTCTATGGCCAATCATTAATCCCTGTGGGCTGAGGTGTGTTCCAGGGGAACTGCACAAATCCTCATAGTTCTAGGACTTATTTAGGTCCCAGGTTTTTGTTTTTTTTCTTAAAGGGTGGTACATTTCTGAAAACAGGCACTGGCTATTAATGGAAATGTGAAAAAGCCTCTCTTTCCTCCTCCCTTTTGTGGGTGGTCCCCGCCCATCAGCCTGGTGTCGCCCTCCCCTGCCCACCCCTTCCCACCCTCGCTCTGTCCGGTGGGCGAGGGGCTGGGTGCAGCGGCTGAGGGTGGGGTGTTAGGCCGTGCCCTGCTCTGCACTTGCGGGGACTCAACACCTGGAGGCCCTGCAAAGACGCTCCTGGTCTCGTAACCCTGGGAGGCAAACCCCGGGAACACGGATCAAAGCCCGGCTTGTACCCAGGGGGCGTGGCCAGGTGCGCCGCCTGCCCCGACAGTGGGAGCTGGGGCGGGGGCTGCCGGGACCCGGATGTGCGCGGACCAGAGAGGGGCCTGGCGGACCGCTGGGTGGTGGGCAGAGGGCAGAGCCGACGTGGAAGGACGGCCTGGACTGGGTTCCACCACTGCGAGTCTCAACAACACCCGGGGTTACTCCCACGGACCACCGACGGGGTAGGGAGCGCCCAAACGGACGCAGCGGCGCTACTGCCGCGGGAGCGCACAGAAAGGCTGCTTTTTCTACTTCCACTCACTTGGACCTGATGGTTTTTAGTTAAATAGTGGATGAGGCAACCCCACAGGGCAACGCTCGGATGGTTGGGGTCCCTGGCTGCCTGCGGGAAGGGCGGGAGACTTTCCCTGATGAGCCCTCTGCAGATGTAACAAGGCTAAGTGGAAGACCCCGCGGTAAGGTTGGAAAACGCCTGGCCGATTTTCACCATTTCCAGCGGAGTTAGGAGATGAGTGGGAAGTAAAAAGTCAGATAGGGATACAGTGATGAGACAAGAGAGTAAGACGTAGGTAGACCAGTAAGAAACTTATAAGGGGGGACTTTCCTGGTGCTCCAGGGGTTGAGACTTCGCCTTCCAAGACAGGGGTTGCAGGTTCGGTCCCTGGTCGGGGAGTTAAGGTCCCCACATAATTCGCAGCTATAAAACCCAAACAAACAAAAAAACCCCACAGAAGCAATATTGTAATAAACTAAATAAAAACTTCAAAAATGGCCCACATCAAAGAAATCTTTAAAAAAAAAAAAAAAAAGCCTGTAAGGGTAGTGGTGGAGAAGGAGTGAGAAGATGCTTTTAACTGTGAACTTGAGGGGTAGCACGCAGACTGCCTTGATGTGGGTGGACAGACCTATTCTCTCACTAGTAATTTCCGCGACGCATCCTCTCCAGGGAGATTTCTGGGGCGACCATGCTAGGGACTTTTACGGTTCCACCCAGTTTGTGGCAATAGGTCCAAAAATGCCACAGACAGTAAGAAAGCATAGAAGAGAAAGAGAAGCAGGAATTCAGTCAGTGCCGCTCAAGCGCGAAGGAGGTGAGAAGCTGAGGCTTAACCGAAGTCTCCTGGCTGCCTCCACCAGAGATGTTATCAGAGGGTAGGTTCCTGTCTCCTTGCAGAAAGAATTCAGAGATGACAGGGAGGGCAAGAAAGCAAAGAGAGGATTTATTTAGGTGATAGTACACTCTGAAGGGGGCTTTCTTGGTGGTTCAGCTGGTAAAGAATCCGCCTGCAGTGCGGGAGACCTGGGTTCGGTTCCTGGGTTGGGAAGATCCCCTGGAGAAAGGAAAGACTACCCACTCCAGTATTCTGCCCTGGAGAATTCCATGAACTGTATAGTCCATGGGGTCGCAAAAAATGAGACGCAACAGAGCGACTTTCACTTCACTTCATTTCACTTCACACTCTCAAAGGGAGAGTGGGCAGTCTCAGGTGAGTAGCTGCATTGAGTTTCTTTGGCAAAGGGGTAATATGGGGTGTAGAAATGAAGGGATGGAATATTCATTCGGGAGGGAGTGGTTTGGGGGGTCCTATTCTTTGATTTTCCTCCCAGCTCCACCTTCCCGAGGGGAGGAAGGCTTTTTGTCCTTATTTAGCCTTGATGGGAAGTGTCATGGGCTGGTGCATGATGGGAAATTCTCATTTGAAGGTTTCTTATATTGTAATGAGAGCATAAGGAGCAAAAGTTACATGTGAACACCAGAGATTCCTTCCTTTTCCCACCTTTCTCTGTTTGCCTCCAGGACACTTATCACCCCAGCTGTGTGGTTTCCTGTCAGCCTGGAGGTTCCTTCTTTTGTCTGCTCAAAGACCCCCACTGTTTACAAGATGGGTGGTTTCCTGCCATCTGGCCTGTGCCCCCTTTTCTCTGCTGGTATCTAGCTACCTGCCTGCTTTAGCAAATCCACAGCATCACATGTTTTCTAAACCTATCACAGGCTCAAATTTTAAGTTGGAGCAGAGAAGCAGTGCAAAGGGAATTAAAAACAAACAATAGTTTAAGCACTGCTTTGTTTAGAAGCTGAGCTCTTAAAAAAAAAAGTTTTATATTGGACTGTAGTTGATTTGGAGGCTTTCCTGATGGTTCATATGGTAAAGAATCTACCTGCAATGCAGGAGACCTGGGTTCAAACCCTGGGTTGGCAAGATCCCCTGGATAAGAGAATGGCTACCCACTCTGGTAAACTTGCCTGGAGAATTCCATGAACAGAGGAGCTTGGCCGGCTGTAGTCCTTGGGGTCGCAAAGAGCAGGACATGATTGAACGACTAACACTGTAGTTGATTTACAGGGTCGTGTTAGTTTCAGGCGTACAACAAAGTGATTCAGTGAGCAGATACATAGATCTGTTCTTTTTCAAGTTATTTCCCGTTTAGGTGATTATAGAATATCAAGCAGTGTTCCCTGTGCTATACAGTATTAGGTCCATGTTGGATATCTACTTTAAATATAATAGTGCGTGTATGTCAATCCAAACTCCCAATGTATCCCTCCCCACCTCGGTAACCTTAAGTTTGTTTTCTATGTCCATGAGTCTGTTTCTGTTTTGTAAATGAGTTCATCTGTAAGTCAGACAGGAAAAGACAAGTAGTACACCATACCGATTATATGGGAAATCTAGAAAAATGATATAAATGAACTTGTTAATGAAGCTGAACTCTTAAAAGCTTACCTGTTCCTCCCTCCCTGTAATGAGAATAATTGTTTGACTTCACATCTGAGGCCCGGGATGCTCAGAGGGGGCGCATTAAGTGCCAGTCCAATAGGTGTTCGAGGCAAAAGGTGAGAACAAGCCTAGTTGTGACCAAATGAGCCTATTTTATTATTCCATAATTAGCTTCCTTCTCAAGCCTGAGACACTCAGTTCAGTTCAGATTAGTCACTCAGTCGTGGCTGACTCTTTGCGACCCCATGAACCGCAGCACGCCAGGCCTCCCTTGTCCATCACCAACTCCCAGAGTTTACTCAAACTCATGTCCATCAAGTCCGTGATGCCATCCAACCATCTCATCATCTGTTGTCACCTTCTCCTCCTGCCCTCAATCCTTCCCAGCATCAGGGTCTTTTCCAGTGAGTCAGCTCTTCGCATCAGGTGGCCAAAGTATTGGAGTTTGAACTTCAACATCAGTCCTTCCAAGGAACACCCAGGACTGATCTCCTTTAGGATGGACTGGTTGGATCTCCTTGCAGTCCAAGGGACTCTCAAGAGTCTTCTCCAATACCACAGTTCAAAAGCACCAATTCTTTGGCGCTCAGTTTTCTTTATAGTCCAACTCTCACATCCATACATGACCACTGGAAAAACCGTAGCCTTGACTAGACGGACCTTTGTTGGCAAAGTAATGTCTCTGCTTTTCAATATGCTGTCTAAGGTTGGTCATAACTTTCCTTCCAAGGAGTAAGCGTCTTTTAATTTCATGGCTGCAATCACCATCTGCAGTGATTTTGGAGTCCAGAAAAATAAGGTCAGCCACTTTTTCTACTGTTTCCCCATCTATTTGAGACACTCAGAATCCTAGTCAAAATTCAACTTCGGATTTCTTGGTAGCGTTTTGTGATTTTATGTCTGAGTTTATTCACCCAAATGTTGTATCTTCTGGATGGCTTGTAATAACTATATTACATGGTGAAAGATTCAAGATCTAAGGTTGTTGATACTATAAAAATACAAACTGCTTAGTAATGTATAAAAGCAGTGTCAACTAAAAAATATAGTCACAAGCTGAAAGTAGAGAGTTATTTTATTTGGTGGGAATGTTTAGGACTCAGACCCCAGGAGACAACATCTCAGTAGCTCTGAGAAAACTGCTCCAAGGGGGCAGGAGGGCAAGTCAGGCTATGTATAAGTTTGCAGCAAAGGGAGCAGGCAGTCTGAACATCAAAGATCAGGTAGCAAGTTAAGGAATTTAGCATTCTATGTGTGGGAAGATGCAGGCCTCCTGGCTCACTGAATTTGTTCCTTTCATATGCACCTCAGCTGTCTGGGGCCAATCCTGTTTCCTTGCTGGCCTTGCTTCTTGCATTCCCCCAGCTCCTCAGCAGTCACCGTGGGGGATGGCAGCATCCACTGGATGGCAGTGTTGGGAGCTCTCATTCACGTTTAGAGGCCAGAAACCGCTGATGGCTGTGACATTTCTTGTTTATTTATACATCAGGAGATATTTTCATTTCATAGCAGATTCAACAAAATGACAACAAAGTAGTAAGATGTCTTCAAAACCATTTAGTGTTTGACTATGTGTTTTATGGTTTAATACATATCAGCCTCCAAGAAAGGGTGGATTATTTCAATAGAATGACAGATACCTCCAAATTTACAAATATCCTGGTCATTTTCTGAACTTGGAGCTTTCATCTGAAGTTCTGGCTTTCTAGAAATGTTTTTACAATATTTATAATTTTATGAACTTAGTTATAAGCTCAGTCCTTGGACAAAGATCGGTCTAAATGACAGGATGTCCTACAGAAGTGAAAACATTTTTATATGCACCTTAACCCACCAAACCCTTGATTGAGAGTAATTATAATTATCAGCTCAAATTATGTATAAATTAGTCCCCTGGAATTCCTTTCCATTATTGTTTTGTGAACACTATTTCCTCATAAACGTTGAGAAAACCCAAGTCTTGGTTAGATATTTAGTGGAATTCAAATTAATGCAATTTAATCATAAGTTTACATTTTACCAATTTATGTTGAATTGTTAATATTTAGCTGCTGGCCCTGTGTATGTCAAATGACCGCGATAAGTAACTTTTCTTATGTATATAGCTCCCAATTATTCTTCAGCATCACCTTACATACAATTTAGATTCTTTGAGATTTGGTCTGTCTGTCTGACTCAAGTGTTCCTTCAGGCATTAGGATTCTTGGCTTATTTTCTTGACCTGACATGGCCTTGTGAGAAAAATTTTGGCAGTTGTTTAGTGCCATCTAGTGGATAATTTGTGAAGAAAAGCTCTAAAAATCTTGTTTAACAAAAAGGCTTGTTGCATTTTATTTATTTTTAATAATACCACTGGAAGTATATAATTTTAATTTCAAATTTTATAAATTAGGACATAATAAAGCCATCAAAATTTTAAATCGTTTACTATTGCATTAAATAACTAGTTTTTTGCTTAGCTAAGGAACATACTTCAGATTGCCCAAATAGCTTACAATCACTCTCTTATTAAAAAAACATTAAAATTTTCACACCTAATTTAAAACTCTGCCACACATATTTTTCATTAATCAATATTTTAAAATTATACTATTCAGAAGAAGTGAGTTAATAGTGCTGCTAAGTATACAAGTGTTAATAACAAGAATGTAATTTCTTATAAAATTACTTACTTTGGAGAGCATATGATTTACTGAAAAATAAATATTTTAGGGAAATAACTTAGAATATTTTAGCATAACATTCATGATGTTAATTCTCTAAAATTTTGCTCTTCATTAGTTTCATAAACAAAATGCCAGTGTATATTCTGCCATTATGAAATAGAACATCTTTTAAAATAATCACTTTTGATAGCATAGCATAGAACTGTATACCAGTTAGTCAGCATCATCCACTGAATAGATGATGCTGTGTAGTGTTAAGTGGGTAGAAGACACACGTTGGTTGAGGACACTGATGCATGAGCATAGTTAAAAATATAGAAAGATGCAGACACTAGAGCCCCTGGTATTGCAAATCTGAAGTTTTTTGTTTTTTCAACATCACAGCTTGCTAATAATGAGAGCTATGTGGCAACAAAATGAACTGCATTGCATTGTAAAATATGGGTCTTTGTTAAAGTAGTTGAGTTGATGCTTTTGAACTGTGGTGCTGGAAAAGATGCTTGAGAGTCCCTTGGACAGCAAGGAGATCCAGCCAGTCCATCCTAAAGGAAATCAGTCCTGAATATTCATTGGAAGGACTGATGCTAAAGCTGAAACTCCAATACTTTGCCACCTGATGTGAAGAACTGACTCAATAGAAAAGACCCTGATGCTGGGAAAGCTTGTAGGCAGGAGGAGAAGGGGAAGACAGAGGCTGAGATGGTTAGATGGCATCACTCACTTGATGGACATGAGTTTGAGTAAGCTCTGGGAGCTGGTGATTGACAGGGGAGCCTGGCGTGCTGCAGTCCATAGGATCTCAAAGAGTCAGACATGACTGAGTGAATGAACTGAACTGAACTGAAACAATAGTTGGATGTTGATAGCGGTAATGGTGATGCAATCACAGTGAGAATACTGGCATCATAACCTGCAAAGAAACTGCCATTGGATGGTTATTGATTTTCGTGAATTGCATCAATTGATCCTCTCCACAGATAAGTAAATTGATAGTACTAGTTCTTCCATATTACAGACTAGAGGAAAAGGGTACAGTATGGTTAAGTAACCTGTTAGAAATCATACAGCTAGAATTGTGTTGAAAGGATCGGGCCCCAGGTCTGCTCACACCTAGAACTCACACTCTTAATCGTGCTCTGTTGCTAATTTCAGCAGTTATAAATGAGTTTCAGTTTCACTTATTTATTTCATTTCACTCAGCTATAAGTGAATTTCTTGTTTTATGTGTGTGATTGAATCAGAAGGTTCTAGATTACCTTTTATATTCTACAATTCTGTCTCCGTGAAAGGATTTTTCGTAAAAGGCAAATATTTTGACCTTGTATTCTTTTTTTTTTTTTTTTTAATTTTTTTATTAGTTGGAGGCTAATTACTTCACAACATTTCAGTGGGTTTTGTCATACATTGATATGAATCAGCCATAGATTTACACTTATTCCCCATCCCGATCCCCCCTCCCACCTCCCTCTTCACCCGACTCCTCTGGGTCTTCCCAGTGCACCAGGCCCGAGCACTTGTCTCATGCATCCCACCTGGGCTGGTGATCTGTTTCACCATAGATAATATACATGCTGTTCTTTCGAAACATCCCACCCTCACCTTCTCCCACAGGGCTCAAAAGTCTGTTCTGTACTTCTGTGTCTCTTTTTCTGTTTGCATATAGGGTTATCGTTACCATCTTTCTAAATTCCATATATATGTGTTAGTATGCTGTAATGTTCTTTGTCTTTCTGGCTTACTTCACTCTGTATAAGGGGCTCCAGTTTCATCCATCTCATTAGGACTGGTTCAAATGAATTCTTTTTGACAGCTGAGTAATATTCCATGGTGTATATGTACCACAGCTTCCTTATCCATTCATCTGCTGATGGGCATCTAGGTTGCTTCCATGTCCTGGCTATTATAAACAGTGCTGCGATGAACATTGGGGTGCACGTGTCTCTTTCAGATCTGGTTTCCTCAGTGTGTATGCCCAGAAGTGGGATTGCTGGGTCATATGGCAGTTCTCTTTCCAGTTTTTAAGGAATCTCCACACTGTTTTCCATAGTGGCTGTACTAGTTTGCATTCCCACCAACAGTGTAAGAGGGTTCCCTTTTCTCCACAGCCTCTCCAGCATTTATTGCTTGTAGTCTTTTGGATAGCAGCCATCCTGACTGGCGTGTAATGGTACCTCATTGTGGTTTTGATTTGCATTTCTCTAATAATGAGTGCTGTTGAGCATCTTTTCATGTGTTTGTTAGCCATCTGTATGTCTTCTTTGGAGAAATGTCTGTTTAGTTCTTTGGCCCATTTTTTGATTGGGTCATTTATTTTTCTGGAATTGAGCTGCAGGAGTTGCTTGTATATTTTTGAGATTAATCCTTTGTCTGTTTCTTCATTTGCTATTATTTTCTCCCAATCTGACGGCTGTCTTTTCACCTTACTTATAGTTTCTTTTGTAGTGCAAAAGCTTTTAAGTTTCATTAGATCCCATTGGTTTAGTTTTGCTTTTATTTCCAATATTCTGGGAGGTGGGTCATAGAGGATCTTGCTGTGATTTATGTCAGAGAGTGTTTTGCCTATGTTCTCCTCTAGGAGTTTTATAGTTTCTGGTCTTACATTTAGATCTTTAATCCATTTTGATTTATTTTTGTGGATGGTGTTAAAAAGTGTTCTAGTCTCATTCTTTTACGAGTGGTTGACCAGTTTACCCAGCACCACTTGTTAAAGTGATTGTTGTCTTTTTTCCATTGTATATCGCTTGCCTCCTTTGTAAAGAATAAGGGTCCATAGGTTTCTGGATTTATCTCTGGGCTTCTATTCTGTTCCATTGATCTATATTTCTGTCTTTGTGCCAGTACCATACTGTCTTGATGACTGTGGCTTTGTAGTAGAGTCTGAAGTCAGGCAGGTTGATTCCTCCAGTTCCATTCTTCTTTCTCAAGATTACTTTGGCTATTCGAGGTTTTTGTATTTCCATACAAATTGTGAAATTCTTTGGTCTAGTTCTGTGAAAAATACCGTTGGTAGCTTGATAGGGATTGCATTGAATCTATAGATTGCTTTGGGTAGAATAGCCATTTGACAATATTGATTCTTCCAATCCATGAACACGGTATGTTTCTCCATCTGTTTGTGTCCTCTTTGATTTCTTTCATCAGTGTTTTATAGTTTTCTATGTATAGGTCCTTTGTTTCTTTAGGTAGAATACTCCCTAAGTATTTTATTTCTATTTTGTTGCAATTGGTGAATGGTTATTTGTTTCTCTTTAATTCTCTTCTTTTATTTCATTGATTAGTATATAGGAATGCAAGGGATTTCTGTGTGTTAATTTTATATCCTGAAACTTTACTATTATTCATGATTAGTTCTAAGTAAATTTCTGGTTAGAGTCCTTAGCGTTTCTATGTAGAGATCATGTCATCTGCAAACAGTGAGAGTTTCCACTTCTTCTTTTCCTATCTGGGCATTCCTTTTACTTCTTTTTTCTGCTCTGATTGCTGTTGCCAAAACTTCCAACACTATGTTGAACAGTAGTGGTGACAGTGGGCACCCTTGTCTTGTTCCTGATTTCAGGAGGAATGCTTTCAATTTTTCACCATTGAGGGTGATGCTTGCTGTGGGTTTGTCATATATGGCTTTTATAATGTTGAGGTATGTTCCTTCTATTCCTGCTTTTTGGGGAGTTTTAATCATAAATGAGTGTTGAATTTTGTCAAAGGCTTTCTCTGCATCTATTGAGATAATCATATGGTTTTTATCTTTCAATTTGTTAATGTGGTGTATTACGTTGATTGATTTGCGGATATTGAAGAATCCTTGCATTCCTGGGATAAAGCCCACTTGGTCATGGTGTATGATTTTTTTAATATGTTGTTGGATTCTGTTTGCTAGAATTTTGTTAAGGATTTTTGCATCTATGTTCAGCAGTGATATTGGCCTGTAGTTTTCTTTTTTTGTGGCATCTTTGTCTGGTTTTGGAATTAGGGTGATGGTGGCCTCATAGAATGAGTTTGGAAGTTTACCTTCTTCTGCAATTTTCTGGAAGAGTTTGAGTAAGGTAGGTGTTAGCTCTTCTCTAAATTTTTGGTAGAATTCAGCTGTGAAGCCATCTGGTCCTGGGCTTTTGTTTGCTGGAAGATTTTTGATTACACTTTCGATTTCCTTGCCTGTGATCACCCTTTTCATTTTAAAGGGAAGTAGATATCAGAGATAAATTTTAAACAAGAATGCAATCCTATTCATGTTGAATGTGCAGTGTTCATCAAAGCAGAATAAATGTAAAACTAAGTTGAACATTTAAAATGACATGAGACATGGACTCAATTAGAGAACACGTACAGATCTACCAGCTTAAGTGTCTATGAAAGTCTTGTATCGAGTCAGATTATTATGACGTATGTATTAATACATGTTCATATATATAACCAGTTATTTACACCTTAACAAGGTGAAGCCACTTCCGCACTGGATAAATTGCTACATTTACATTTGTGAATTATTCATTGGCTCAATCTTGCTATCATGTTTAATCTAATCCAGTAGATATAAATATTTTACTAATTTTCAAATATAGAAACCATGGGCTTCCCTGGTGGCTCAGATAGTAAAGAATCCTCTTGCAGTGCAGGAGAACTGGGTTTGATACCTGGGTTCTGAAGATCCCCTGGAGAAGGGAATGTCCACCCACTCCAGTATTCTTGCCTGGAGAATTCCATGGACAGAGGAGCCTGGCGGGCTACAGTCCATGGGGTCACAAAGAGTCAGACACGACAAACCCTCACAATCCTGTTATCAGATTTAATCTAATCCAGTAGAGGGTAATGCATTAATATTTTATTAATTTTCAAATATAGAAAACATGCCACAAAATTTATTTACAGTCTTACGGTAAAAGTTTTTACTCTTTTTGAGTGCCTGCTTAGTGCCTTACATGTGTTACCTCTTTTAAAACTCAATTTAATCATACCTATGTGACTTGCCCACTCTAACTGGTAACTTTTAAAGCAAAGGTGGGATAAGTAGTTTGAGTGTAGAACCCATGCTATCATTGTTATTTCATGCTGTACCTGAAAATTAATTGAATTCTAAAACCTAGCAGAATTGACTTTTTATTTGTTGAGTGTATGTATATTTCATGGAACTGATAGATGGCTACATTATTTCTAGGTGGTAAGACGATTTTATTTTCCATGAGGTTTATTTTGTGGGTAAGAGTTTTCTCTGAAAGTCACACAAGTCAAAAGCTAGTGATACTTCAAATACCTTACATGCTCTCCAGGTTGCTTTTCATCCAGAAATTATTTTGGGTGACTGGATACCTGGACCAGACTCTGAATAAGGGTTGAAATGGGAGAAGTATGGGCCAAATTGGCCTACATATCTGTTTTGTTTGTATTAGGGCTTTTTTTTTTTTAAAGAATTGGAAATTTGAAAGTAAATACTTCTAGCTAAGGTGTACCTCTCCAGCCCACCCACCCCTATAGGCCCACTCTATTTTACTTGGCAGTTGGACACATTCTTATTTTATGCATAGCCTGATTTATAACTTTTGTTGGTAAAATTAACTTTGTTTCTAATGCATAGGTCTATCCCGGAGGACTATTCAGATAAGCCACAAATAAAAGTGAAAAGTCACAGTTTTGTGAAAGAAGAAATACTTAAGATCCTGGTGAATTCTGTACTCCCTGGTCACACTGAATGATGAACTCATCATGTAGCAATGCTTTCTGGAAATTGAGGGTGAGCAGTTTTACATATTTACCTGACAAGAATCTACCCCTCCTGCTTCGTAGCCTGCACACACCATATTTTCCGTAATGTTATATTCTGGCATCCGTTGTTGACATTTCTCATTTGATAGAAGGGGAACGTCAGCTTCTTGCAGTATGTCTGCAGTAGAACCTGTTGGAGATGGATAATGCAGCCAGCCAGTCAGAAGTGATCAACATGCATCAGTGAATAAGCCATCAGTCTTATTTATTTCAACAGTTCCCTCTCATTACTGAGTACTGTGTGCATATATAATGAAACCAAATGCTAAACCTTGTATTTAAAGCACACAATAAAGCCCATCTGTGGATTTTGCCAAACGAGCGACAGTAAAGCACTTTCTTTAGTTCCCAAGGGTTAGCAGGGATGGTCGATTGGCCTAGACAGTCTTTGGGTATTTTCAGTCATTTCAAGTGGTGACCGCATGGTTCATGGGGAAAAAAGCCCACCAACACAAAGAGCTTCATTCATGAAAATTAGCAAAGGCTCAGAAATCCAAAAGTGCTTTTCATCTGCCACCTGAATAGGTGCTCCCTTCTGATGGTATTCAGCTCCTTTGTGAGCAAACAGGTGCGAACTGAGCAGGAGACAAATCTCAGAGGAACTGTGCCCTGGTCTCAGAGCAATCAGCTTGTCATCCACGTGCAGGCAGAGAGAAAGGAGGCATTGAGTAGCAGAGCATACTTCCATGCTTTTTACAAAATGACTCATCTACTGAAAACGTGAATCTTTGTTTACCGAAACACCAGTCCCAAGAGGGGTGTGAAAAAAGCAGGTGTCTAGTGCCCTAGAAAAGGTACATGATAAGCACTTTCCAATAATTAGCAATTCTATCTGGTTTCTCAAGAGAGGCAGAAAGTTGAAAATCAGCCAGCGCATGTGACAGCCAGCGTTGTTGCAAAAATGTGTGTGACCTCATTTCCAGTTACGTTTCATCGCCACTCCAAAAGATGAGAAACAAACGTGTGTGTGTGTGTGTGTGTGTGTGTGTGTGATTTAGGTGCAAAGCAATGTATAAATAACCTAGTGATGTGTTTGTAAATGTTCAATAACTTGTTTTCAAGAAATGAAGATAAAGCCCCAAGATGTATTGTCTGTCAATGTGCCTGTTATAAGCACTCCAACCGTGGTTGATTTCAAGGCATCAGTATGACAGTGAACATGAAGTTGGGAACTGATTCCAACCCGTGCCAGTGACTTCAGAGGCTGGATGACTTTTAAAGTTTGACAATGGACTTTAAAAAGTGAATCATAGAGGTTAAGATGGAGGAGAACTTTCAGCATCTCACTGTCATTTATTCTATGAAGATTGAGTATGGCCTGGTAGACTTAGTTTTACAATAAAAATCAAAGACAATTTTGCTGCTTGTCAAGAAATAAAAAAATTGGTTGGCTATATGATAAAACTTTTAAAAAAAGTTAAAAAGATTTGAGCAGTGGTCTTACAGTTAATACTTGTCAACATGAGTTATCAAGAGGACAACTGAAAATATACATGTTCACACAGAAAAAACCCACACAAAAGTGTTGGTGGAGTTATTTTAATTTTACTAGTTGCCTTGATTTAATCAGCTAATACTTCTTTCTTTTCTTTGTAAGCAATATGGTAATAATGTTCTTAGAAAATTAATTAATGTAATATACTCAAAGGGGAAAAACTGGGATTTTAGAAATAGTTGGAAACCCTAAGACAAAGTTCATAAAATTTGTTAAAATTGCCATCATTCAGGAAGTATTTAAATATGATTTGTTTATTTCTAAATGAAATTGATCTCAGATGCAGACTTTTTTCTTGGCTCCATACCACTCCCAGAGTCTTTTCTTAAGTCAATTAAATGTATATCTTTAGTAACAATAAGCAAATGTGAACAAGTTTACTCAACTCTTAAAAAAATAATTTCTTATGCAATAAAGTCTTAAATTTTGTTAGTAGATAATTTGTTTTTGAAGAGTACATTGTAGTCATAAATGTCTTTTAGCTTGAAGTCTGATAGAAAAAATATCTAAGAATCATTTTTACTCTTCAGATTTCAAAGTTAATAAGTCATGACATTTTTCAAATGGAGGAAATAGAATAATAAACAGCCTTTGACTTCAATACACTTTCCGGGCAGCAGCAGCGAAGCATTTCAGCCACATAACGTAATTGCAGTGGAGAACCTTTGTTGGAACCATCATGCAATGATTTGACTCACATTTTATACTCTGTCCCAAGAGAAGTAAGGATATTTTAACTGTGCATCTTTTGCTTTTGGGACCTGCTCCTCTCTACAAGATTTTGTGCCTTTTCATCTTAAATGCAATTAAGATTTTTACATAAGATGGCAATTACCTCTTGTGATTCTAGAGATCAGGTTTTTCCACCCAATAATAGTTCTTTAACTTTTTGCTTAGCTATAAGCGACTGGTCAAATGACCCTACATGGAGTTAACTCCCGTGAGGAATTTCGAAACCAATGAAACTTGCAGTTACTTTTATGGGGTATGAAGTACTAGAATGCTTTTTTTTTTAATGCTTGATTATTTTTAATGTGGGCATGTTTTCTTTGTTTGGAAAGCAGCTATCAAAAATGCTAGCGAGCCAATGGTTTATTAATTTATAGTCTTCAGTGTAACATTCATGCCATATCTGAGTCTTCTTGTTAGCAGGTAGAATCAGCATGTTGAAAAGAATTTCCTTCTCATCTTTACATTTATATGATTAATTTATATGATTTATCATGTAAACATTTATATGACATTTTATGTAATATAAATCATGCAATTTATATGATTAATACAAATACTTTCATTGCTTTGGGAAAAGTAGGAGTTAATAATTTGGCTTCTCAAGATAGAAAGCCCAGAAATAATCTTATTTTTGACAAAGGAGGCAAGAATATACAATGGAGCAACAACAGCAACTTCAATAAAAGGTGCTGGGAAAACTGGACAGCTACATGTAAAAAAAATGAAATTAGAACACTTCCTAACACCATACACAAAGATAAACTCAAAATGGATTAAAGACCTAAATGTAAGCCCAGAAACTATAAAACTCTTAGAGGAAAACATAGGCAGAACACAATGACGTAAATCAAAGCAAGATCCTCTATGACCCCCCCTCCTAGAGTAATGGAAATGAAAACAAAAGTGAACAAGTGGGACCTGATCAAACTTAAAAGCTTTTGCATAGCAAAGGAAACTATAAGCAAGGTCAAAAGACAACTCGCAGAATGGGAGAAAATAATAGCAAATGAAACAACTGACAAAAGGATTCATTTCCAAAATATACAAGCAGCTCAATGCCAGAAAAACAAACAACCCAATCAAAAAGAGGGAAAAAGACCTAACCAGACATTATTCCAAAGAAGACATACAGATGGCTAACAAACACATGGAAAGATAGTCAATGTCGTTCATTATTAGAGTAATGCAAATCAAAACCACAATGAGATATCACCTGACACCTGTCAGAACGGCCATCATCGAAAAGTCTACAAACAGCAAATGCTGGAGAGGGTGTGGAGAAAAGGGAACACTCTGGCACTGTTGGTGGGAATATAAATTGATACAGCCACTATGGAAGATGGTATGGAGAATCCTTAAAAGACTAGGAATAAAACCACCATATGACTCAGCAATCCCACTCTTAGGCATATACCCTGAGGAAACCGAAATTGAAAAAGACACATGTATCCTATTGTTCACTGCAGCACTATTTACAATAGCTAGAACATGGAGCAACCTAGATGTCCATAGACAGATGAATGGATAAAGTTGTGGTACATATACACAATGGGATATTACTCAGCCATAAAAAGGAACACATTTGAGTCAGTTCTGATGAGGTGGATAAACCTAGAACCTATTATACAGAGTGAAGTGAGTCAGAAAGAGAAAGATAAATATCATATTCTAACACATATAAATGGAGTCTAGAAGAATGGTACTGAAGAACTTATTTACAGGCAGCAATGGAGAAGCATAGAGAATAGACTTATGGACATGGGGAGAGGGGAGGAGAGGGCGAGATGTGTGGATAGAGTAACATGGAGACTTACATTAACACGTGTAAAATAGTAGGAATTTGCTGTGTGGCTTAGGAAACTGAAACAGGGGCTCTGTATCACCCTAGAGGGGTGGGATGGGGAGGGAGACGGGAGGGAGGTTCAAAAGGGGGGGATATATGTGTACCCATGGCTGATTCATGTTGAGGTTTGACAGAAAACAACAAAATTCTGTAAAGCAATTATCCTTCAATAAAAAACATGAAAAGAAAATAATTTGGCTTCTGATGAGACTTCATCTATATGCTTTCCAAAAATACATTTTTGTAACTTTTGGCTGTATGCACTTCAGTGAGTATATCTTTTCATCAGATAGTTTATAATATTAAAATTAACATTAGATATTGAGCTTGGAGGATGCTTAGATTTCCCTCCTATAATAATTATAGTTTTATAATATGGCATGTGTAATTTGGAAATAAAATTTTTAACTATACAAATACAGAGCATATGAATATAAGCCTGACAGCGCCTTTAAGAGACATTGCAGAAAAGTGTTATAATATGAGTCTTTTTTAAAGTAGTCACAGGGTAGTGTACTAGCAAGCTTTTAATATATTCTTTTGAGTCTGACAATTTACCTTGATATGCAAGTGTCCCCCAGCCAGCAATAGAACAAATTCTTCCTGGGGAAAAAACTTGATTTTCTTCTGGTAAACAAATAGGCTGTATATAATCTGGAAATATGAAAGAAAACAAAACAAGAACAAACACACATGTATTTCCAAAAGTTTTAAAAATCAATCTTTTTCAACATTTCATCTAAAAAAAAAACTTGTGTTTTCATTTTATCCTGCCTGGACGTGTTTTAGACATCAGTCTGAAGGGAAATAAGCATTGCAGAGCACCACTTCTTTGAAAGTGGATTAGGTACCACTGGTGGCCTCTTAGGACCCTCCACATTGTCTCAATTACTCTGCAGTAATGTACACATCCTAGTTCTGGAATCAGTCATATACATTTGACTTTTAAATCATCATGGTACTTAATAGAATGTGGTGCCAGTTCTGTGAAAATCTTGGTAAGGCTGTTTTTTCAGGGTTAATTAAGAGAAATTTGGGCAAATGTTCTGTGGGGATTTTTTCTTTCCCCCAATTATCCTCACATTAAAAAGGGTTTTAGGCAATTGTTTTACAGGGTACTTAATAGAGGCATTAGCATAGGTTGCTGACTTTTTAAGTCCTTCTCCAACAATTTGCAAGCCTCCTAACATTAATTCAGCATCCAAGACACGTAAATCACAGGGCAGACACAAAAGTAAATAAAAGGATAGGCGAATACAACCAACTGCAGCAAGCATGTGCCTTTGAGAAATGCTCTCCTACATGCAGGGGCTTCCCTGCTGGCTCAGATGGTAAAGAATCCACTGTAATACAGGAGACCCGTGGGGAAGATCCCCTGGAGAAGGAAATGGCAACCCACTCCAGTATTCTTGCCTGGAGAATCCCATGGACAGAGGAGCCTGCAGGCTAAAGTGCATGGAGTCACAAAGAGTTATATACAACTGAGCAAGGAACACACACTCCTACACATGGAGACCAAAGTCCTTAGAAGCACAGAAATGCCAGCACTTTCTCCTGACGGGACTGGAAAGTCTTCAGAGTGGAGGTTGCAGCTGAGCAGAGCCCTTCAGGATAAGGTTTATTCTCCCAGGTGATTTCTTGTACCTCAACTGCATATTTAGAGGAAGCCCTCCATCTGCCACTTCATTAACATTACTGACTCTCTTTATGAATGGTGGCAGGGTGGTAAAGACTCTCCCTGCCAGAGCAAGAGACACAAGAGACATGGGTTTGACCCCTGAGTCACCTGGAGGTGGAAATGGCAACATAATCCAGTACTCTTGCCTGGAAAATTCCATGGACACAGGAGCCTGGTCGGCTATAGTCCACGGGGTCACAAAGAGTCGGACACAACTCAGCACAGACACACACACACGGATAGCCATTGTCACTCACTTTGCTCTTTGAACACATGGTCGTCTCTCATATCCTATTCCAGACTTTGTACCATGTGGACCTACCTTTCTTTTCCATGAGAAAGACAGATGGCATGCACTGGAGCATGACCTATTTTCTCTGGGTTGCTTCTAGCAGTTGACTGTTATACAGGGCTCTGAGAGTTTTATTTCACTGGTCAATTTTCCAGAAAGCTGGATTTAAGCACCTTGATGAAGGTAATTTAATATGTTTCTCTCCATTCCCCAATCCCATGTAAATTATAATGATTTCTATAAAATTATCCAACATTTATGGACTATTAATACACTGGTACTGATAATATTTCAAATCTAACTTTGAATTAATTTGGTCAAATAAGAAGACTAAAGTTGATTTCGCTTACCTGTGTAATTCACTTTCAATTCAAGATGCATCATGGCGATGTCACTGTCCTTTCTCCGTTTATTGTAGTGTGGATTTATGACAATTTGGTCAATCAACCTAGTTTCTATTTGAGGAGAAGTCAGATTTGATGCCATATGCAGGCCTAGCACTGCTTTCCACTTAGACGGCTCTAAATTTCTCCTAAAGATAATGAAAACGAAAGAATAAGAAATTTCCCATCCATCACAGTTACACTCTAGAGCAATTCACAGTAGCTATTTCAGAACCACTTGTTCCTATCCTCAGGTAATCTTGCACTTCTCTGAGGAATTCTTCTTTAAAAATATTTCCTTTAATTTCCAAATTGGGGAAGGAGTACATCAAGGCTGTATATTGTCACCCTGCTTATTTAACTTATATGCAGAGTACATCATGTGAAACGCTGGGCTGGATGAAGCACAAGCTGGAATCAAGATTGCCGGGAGAAATATCAATAACCTCAGATATGCAGATGACACCACCCTTATGGCAGAAGGTGAAGAGGAACTGAACAGCCTCTTGATGAAAGTGAAAGAAGAGAGTAAAAAAGCTGGATTAAAACTCAACATTCAAAAAGCTAAGATTACGGCATCCGGTCCCATCATTTCACAGCAAGTGGACAGGGAAACAATGGAAACAATGAGAGTTTATTTTCTCAGGCTCCAAACTCACTGCAGATGGTGACTGCAGTCATGAAATTGAAAGAGGCTTGCTCCTTGGAAGAAAAGCTATGACCAATCTAGACAGCATATTAAAAAGCAGAGACATTACCGAAAAACATCACTGTAGTCAAAGGTATGGTTTTTCTAGTAATCATGTACGGATGTGAGATTTGGACCATAAAGAGTGCTGAAGAAATGCATCTGAGTGATGCTTTTGAACTGTGGTGTTGGAGAAGACTCTTGAGAGTCCCTTGGACTGCAAGGAGATCCAACCCCTCAATCCTAAAGGAAATCAACCCTGAATATTCAATGGAAAGACTGAGGCTGAAGCTGAAGCTCTAATACTCTGGCCAGCTGATGCAAAGAACTAACTCCTTGGAAAAAGACTGTGATGCTGGGAAAGATCGAAGGCAGGGGGAGAAGGGATGACAGAGGATGAGATGGTTGGATGGCATCACCGACTCGATGGACATGAGTTTGAGCAAACTCTGGGTTGGTGATGGACAGGGAAGCCTGGCGTGCTGCTCTCCATGGGGTCACAAAGAGTTGGACACGACTGAGTGACTAAACTGAACTAGATTGTGGTTTTCAATTTATGTTTCCCATTAGAATCACCTGTTAGACTTCTAAATAACACTGATCTCTCTTCCCTATCTCTGATTTAATGAGTCTGGGATGGAGAGAGGCATTTTTAAATATTCATTTTTAAATTAAATCTCCAGGTTGATGGTAAGGTTTGAGAACCACTGCTATAGATCACATTCCAGTGTGGAGCCGCCTCTTGGTCCAGGGCTTCTTCCAGCAACCACAGTAGCTATGGTAACAACGAAAGGAGGTTCAGCAGCACCTCCTGTTGAGGGGATCGCTGAATTCACAGAGGTCACATAAGCAATAAAACCATTGTATTTACAAGGTAATACATGAACTTGAGCAGTTTCCACACGTAATGAACTCATAATTTTTCATACACAATGTTGACTACTGATAATGTACTGGTAAAGGATGGCATTTGTATTATAGGCAGATTAAATTGGAGATTGTATTAGAATTTGAAAGCATACAGAAATCCCACGATGTGCTGTTGGTCGGCAACATCTTCATGCCAAGAAATTACCATTGGAAAACTGGTATTAAGCCAACTGAGCCATATTCACAATGAAGTGAAAAGTCCAATAATTGCAATATGGCAGAACTAGTCATTCAATTCTCTGTGGTCACAAATGCCTAGTTTAACATGGTACTTCAAATATTAGAATCCAAGTGACCTACCAATATATGTAAATATATAAAGGGCACGAAGTTATTTCAAGTCCATCTGTTATGTTTTCATCTATTTATTCATTACATTGTGTATGTCTCCTAAGTAATGGGCAATTACATCTCTGAAAAAGTTGTATATATTTTTACTCAGCATTTAATTTATATATTTACTTGATATTTACAAAAAATGCATCTTAAAATTGCCACACTATTTTCCTACTTTGTATTTAATTGTATTTATTTATATATATTATATCTTGCATTATAGTTTATATAACCAATGCATTATATTAGTATTTATATTATTATTTATATGCTAAATTATACATACTAAACATACTAATCATTTATAGTTAGTATTATTTAGTGATGATAAATCATTATTATTTTTGTTCATTTATTATTAATAAATTATTAAATTTACTATTTATAATTAAGTAAGTCATAATCAAATCACTTATAAATACTGAAATAAGTAAGCTATTTATTTTTTCTGGAACTCTCTTGTTTTTTCGATGATCCAGGGGATGTTGGCAATTTGATCTCTGGTTCCTCTGCCATGGTGTTGGAGAAGACTCTTGAGAGTCCCTTGGACTGCAAGGAGATCCAACCAGTCCATCCTAAAGGAGACCCGTCCTGAGCGTTCATTGGAAGGACTGATGCTGAACCTGAAACTCCAATACTTTGGCCACCTGATGTGAAGAGTTGACTCATTGGAAAAGACCCTGATGCTGGGAGGGATTGGGGGCAGGAAGAGAAGGGATGAGAAGAAAAGGATGGCTGGATGGCATCACCGACTCGATGGGCATGAGTTTGAGTAAATTCCGGGAGTTGGTGATGGACAGGGAGGCCTAGTGTGCTGTGATTCATTCATTCGCCTGGGGTCTCGAAGAGTCGTACATGACTGAGCGACTGAACTGAACTGAACTGAAGTTATTTATTTAATAAATTATTGATTTTATTATGAATAATGATAAATTATTATTTATTAATTGATATAATTGGTATACTAATTATTATACTAATAACACTATATTAATGGTATAACATTTCAATAATAACTATTAACATTTGCTCAAAGTAATTATGACCCCATTTTATGGATTTCATTTTGAAGTTGAGTACATTTAAAAAAATGATTTTCTCCTCAAGTGTTTCTACGTATTTTATATTCAGAAAAAATACATGAAAGTTCTCAGTGGTATATTCAATTTACTTGCTATGACTTTAAATCGATAAAATAATGCAGCTCAGATAAAATGCAGTTTAGTAGCTAAATTCCCAAATTATCTCTTTTGTATGTACTGTACTCTATCTAAGAGCTATTGAAATAGCACTGATAGGAGAGAACTTGTAGGTAATGCAAAGTTTAGTAATCATCATTTTCTCTCATTATTTTGGTATTTCAAATAGAAAAGCAATACAAACAACAAACTATGAAGATTAAGCATGCATGTTTTAATCTTCTGGTCTGATGTGGCTTACAGCAATGTTATTCTGACATAATTCTTAACGATTTCTGAAATTATTATTGTGCTACAATGAATAGAGCCTCTCTTTCACGTTTTTATTTTTCCACCATCTGTAAGCGGCGCTATGGGTAAGAAATATCTCTCCAGCGTGTGTCATTTGCACTTCTCTCTCATGTCCTTCCTGCATAACTTTCTGTGTCTGTGTAATTAGCTTCCCCCAGCATGAGCCCCACGCTAGCACAGGCACAGTGAAATGACTACATCCTTTTCTCTGAGCACAAAGACTTGAGAATACAGAAGTCATAGCCAATGGTACTTAAATCTTATGAATGAATGGAGAAATTTGCTAAAAATTCAGACTCCTACATTCTATCTCTAGAAATTCTAATTTAGGAGGTTGGCACGGGACTCAAGAATCCATACTTTGTAATTACTATTGGTATATTGAGCAATACGAATCCTTTCTAGCTTTTCCATTCATCCAGAACCAAGAGATGGGGGAAGAAAATCTTCAGAAAAAGTCACTACAGATGAAGAAAGGAGATGTGTTATGTTTCAAAAATATTTTTGTTTTAAAGCATTTGTAATCTCACAAAGCAAAGAAAAGCTATAGGACAGAAGACAGATTGGGATGGGAATAGTATATAACCCCACTGGATAGGCAGACCCAATCCTGCAGAAGCTAAAGGTGGCAGAAATAGGGTATTTTTAGTTAGGGCAAGTGGGCTGAATTTCTGCTACATTTCATGTTTATCTGCTTTGTTCAAGCAAAGTGTTTTTCTCAGTAGTGAGGGAAAGAAAGGCGTAGGTTGAAATGAAATAGAAAGGTGTGTGTTCCTGATCTCTGCAACTTCTAAGACTGTGCACCTCATGGCGTATAGTAGGTGCTCCATAGATGCCGCCCTGGGTGAGATGATCTAATACTGTCCACTGTTTGCTGCTCTGTCCTGGGATGTAAATAACTTCACTAATCTAAACATAAGAATGACCAGGGGACATCCCTGGTGGTCCAGTGGCTGGGGATCTGCTCTTCCACTGCAGGGAGCATGGGTTCTATCCCTGGTTGGGGAACTAAGATCCCATATGCCACTCGGCATGGTCAAAAGTAAATATAAATAGTCATCTGATCTGTAAAAATCCTTAAAAAAAAAAAAGCAAGTCCATTTGTAAATGGGATTTTCATTGTGGTAGGAAGTAAATATGGTAAGATAATTAGCATAGAGCAACACAATATGCTAAAAGGAAAAAAAAGATCAATGGGAACCCATACTATAAACTGAATTTTTTTATATTCTTCCATTACTAACGGTGGCATTAAGCAACCTCAGCAAATTTGCCCACTGCCAACCCATCCATATGTTTACAGAACTTTTAGTCTCTATTATCATTCTCCGTGAATGGAAAAGAATTCCTAATGGAATAGCCGACTTCAATTTTCAAAGGCAAGAAAGAATTGGAATGTCACTGAAATGTGCTACTGTTGTCAGAGAGCAAGAAAGTTTTATCAGAGGTAATTCGAAAAGAACAAAGGAGCCAGGTTAAATGGGATAACACTGGCTAGCTTTAACAATTTGAGCATCATATAGTAATCACAATAATTATTCTAGTTAATAAAATACATTGTTAATAAAGGGCCATGAGTCCATAAAGAAACTCAAAAGAAAAAAAGCCAAGTGTGTAAAAAGGCAGATGTATTGTAAAGAGGGTTGACAGGAAGGGTGTGTTCCATTATTATCCTTTCTCATAAATAGGAAAGCATTTCAGACATATGGGAATTTTAATTTCATCTATTAAGTATAAGTATGTTTTTAAAATAAAGTTATGCATCTATGTGTTTAAGTGTTAAAAGAGAAATAAGTACAGGGAACCAAGATTAAGCCAAACAATCCTCAGTACTATTTGATTTGGTGGATTACTTCTGGGCTTCCCCGGGCAGCTCTGTGTTAAAGAATCTGCCTGCAATGCAGAAGATGCGGGTTCAGCCCCTGGGTCAGGAAGATCCCCTGGAGAAGGAAATAGCAACCCCTTCCAGTATTCTTGCCTGGAGAATCCCATGGACAGAGGAGCCTGGTAGGCTATAGTCCATGGGATCGCAAAGAGCCAGACATGACTCAGCAACTGAAGAACAGCAAGGATTATATCTGGAAACTTAAGAAATCATCTTTGAGTGCCTTTCTTCACTTGATTCCCAGGACTATCCACGGATTTGTGATTTTCCTCTCATTTCACTCTCTACTCTTCCTCGGTTTCTCTTTCCCAGCTCTTTTCTTCTCAAAAATTTAGATGTTAGAATACTCTAGGATTTGCTTTCTGCCTTCTTTTCTTCATTAACATTAGTTTCAGTGATGATCTTATCCAATGCCATGACTTTAAATACCAGAAATACCCATGTCTCTTGAGTCTCTTGCATTGGCAGGCAGGTTCTTTACCACTAGCGCCCCCTGGGAAGCCTGGATTCTGGAAGGCAGTTTCAAATTTAGTACACAAAACATCAGAACTTTTATTCCCTTTCCAATCCTATTTCTTCTCATTTTCATCATCTCAATAAATGATATCAACACACATCTTATTGCTTAAAGACAAACCCTTTATTTTTCTCCTTATCTATCTGTTATTGTAGTTTGGTCACTAACTCATGTCCGACTTGCTTTTCGACCCCTTTAACTGTAGCATGCTAGGTTCCCCTGACCTTCAGTACTTCCAGAGTCTACTCAAATTCATATTCATTAAGTTGGTGATGCTATCCAACCATCTCATCCTCTGCCACTCACATCTCCTTTTGCCTTCATTCTTTCCCAGCATCTGCTGGTGGCTCTGATGGTAAAGCGTCTGCTTGCAATGCGGGAGACCCGGGTTTGATCCCTGTGTCAGGAAGATCTCCTGGAGAAGGAAATGGCAACCCACTCCAGTATTCTTGCCTGGAAAATCCCATGAATGGAGGAACCTGGTAGGCTACACCCCATGGGGTCACAAAGAGTCAGACACGACTGAGCGACTTCACTTTTCCCAGTATCACGGTCTTTTCTAATGAGTCGACTCTTCCCATCAGATGGCCAAACTAGTGGAGCTTCATTCAGTTTCAGCATCAGTCCTTCCAATGAATATTCACAGTTGACTTCCTTTAAGACTGATGGTTTGATCTCTTTGCGGTCTGAGGGACTCTCAAGAGTGATGTCTCTGTATTTTAAAACGTTGTCTAGGTTTGTCGTAGCTTTCTATCCAAGGAGCAAGCCTCTTTTAATTTTGTGGCTGCAGTCACTGTCTACAGTGATTTTGAAGCCCAATAAAATAAAATCTGTCACTTCTTCTAGTTTTTTCCTTTTTATTTACCATGAAGTGATGGGA